>NC_063189.1:21985502-22048002 GCF_017589495.1 Alosa alosa | reverse complement strand
TACATGTGTGTATGTACGTGTGTGTGTGTGTGTGTGTGTGTGTGACGCGCGCGCGTCTCCGTCTGTGTGTGTCGTGAGAAGATAAGAATCTGAAAGCCGGTAAATCAGAGTGCTTAGTCAGACAGAAAGCCCAACAGGCAGAGGCAGCAGACACAGTGCTGAGGGGGGAAGGAAATGGGAGGCCTTTACTTTGGTCATGTAAATGTACACTACATCATTCCACTGTGTCTAACCTGTCAGCGAGTCATGCCCATAAAACTACTGCCGGCCCAGCATGGAGGCGAGATAGGCAGGTCTGAGATGGGGGCAGCCACGACATGATAAAAAGACTGTCGGGGCTTCATTTAGAACAGCCCAACCATTTACGGCAACGTTGTTTTGTTTAAGGATCCAACACATCGGGGGAAAGCTCAGAGTCAGTGCGTTATGCATCATGTCCAACAAGGCTGAGACATGAGCGCTAAAATCAAGAGCATCAAATGGATCTCACTCTTCTTAAAACACCACATATGACTTAGAGGGTGCCAGGTGGTGGAGAAGAAGAAATAGACAAATAACCTAATTTTTTAAAGAAATGTATTTTTTTTCTACAGTCTATGCTAAGCTAACTTCAAATCCAGCTCCCAGGATCTGCATAAATTGAGGGCTTTCCACATTGCATCAGTATTCCTGGTATTATGCATATTAGTTTAAGGCTGTCACAATGAATCAGCAAGGGTGTCCGTCCATACTCCACAAGGCACTGCTAATTATTGGATCAGAGATGAAATGCTTTCTTCGTTGCAGTTGGAAATCCACCGCAGTTTATGCAAAGAACGAGACACTCAAAGAAAGCTGTCCAATTCAGACTTTATAGGGAGCTATGATCAGAAAAATGGTCTACATTTCTGGTGTCATTCTGCCCCTTGTTTACAACAAATTCCAGCAAAATTCAAAATTCTGATTTTATTCCGATTAAAAAAAAAGGATTCGTGTTACCCATGTTTGCACCATGCTTGCATGTTCACACAGCAGTTGCTCTGGTGAGAAAACGTGGAGCCCCGTAGTGGCTAGTTTCCCCCTTGCGAGTGGGGAAAAGCACGTGTGAGGCAGAAACTCCTGGCAAGGCCACTATTCATTCACGGCATTGGCCAGATCACACATGGGGGACACATGAGTGAGGGAGAGGAGCTCCATCTGGGGCTGTGCTTTAATCTGCCGCACTCACTCTATGCCTACAGGCCTCACAGCAGCAGCCCTCAGCTGCACAACCTAGCAGGGGCACATGTACAGAAAGCCAAAGAGCACATTCATCAAAAAAAAAATTATATATAATAATTATAATAATTACTATTTTTTTTTTTTTTTTTTAATATATTGAATGTGAGGAAAGTGCTAATCTTGTTGTTTGCGCAGTAACCGTCAAAGGGAAAGATGTGGGTGGACATGGTTGTGATTAGCCAGCCACACATTTATGAGTAAACAACAGAGCAATACATTGTTTGGACTGCAAGGATGCCTGTGGAAAAATAATACAATACAGTTCATTCAGTCCTTATTTGCGGGCAGTGAATTGGTGACAATGTGATAGCGTGAAAGCACATTGTGTACGACATGAAGCCATGCCATGGAACAAGCACCATCCCAACTGCAGGGACAGAGCCAATTGGATTAATATAATAAATCCTTAAAAACGTGACAGAGAGACTGGTTTAAAGGAGGGGAGAGGTTATGAAGGAGAGGACACACATAAAAAAAAAACAATTGCGTTTGGATAGAAACACACAATCGACTCCATTGGCCAATGATGAGTGAGTTATGGTTAGGTCGGAGCTTTAGGATTAGTCTGTAGAGGTCTTAGACCCAAGAGCAGCACATCAGAATCAGAATAGAGGAGACTGGAGAGCGGAGGGAGTAGGGTGGTCTTACCATAGCTCAGATGTACGCCGTTTTCATTCTCTGGCCTGTACCTGCGGAAGATCGCAGCTTTTAACAGTGGTGGTGGAGTTTGGTGTTGCTACCATCCACCAACCATCCTAATGCTGACCAAACAGTGATTTAAAAATGGCGGCCAGATGAGGCTTACTCGAGAAAG
The DNA here is from genome assembly GCF_017589495.1 of Alosa alosa. Taxonomy (NCBI): domain Eukaryota; kingdom Metazoa; phylum Chordata; class Actinopteri; order Clupeiformes; family Clupeidae; genus Alosa; species Alosa alosa. The sequence continues at coordinate 22,045,928 of NC_063189.1, read as the reverse complement.
ATACAACATTCTACTGCTGAAAGTACAAGCTCAAGCTATAACTATAGTTGCTGGAGATTAGTGACGTTATATTGTACAGTGTTGGGGGTAACACACAAGACTATTGTGCTAAAAATGTGTCTGCACAGGGCTGCAGCCACAACTTCTCACAGGTCAGCAAAAAAACAGCAAGCAAGCAGACGAGAGAGCAAAGCCTGAGGCAGTAGTCAACTAGAATGGCCAGACTAATCCCAAAGTCTGCAGAAATATGTGGAGGGAGGAAAGCAAGGAGGGAGGAGGGTGGAGAGAGGGGGAGACAGAGCAGAAGGGGGAAAAATACTCACAAGTGCACTTTAAAAATCCACTCCACCTAATAGTGAGCCACAGGGTGGGCAGGGAGTGGTGGTCTAGAGCTAAGGGCACGAGATGGCGAGGATGGCAGCGCTACCTGGAGCCTGAGCACAGAGCACAAGTGCCAACGCAAAACCTCACCTATATGCCAATCACCAGACTGTAAGGAGGATAATGTAGGGCATGTATAATTACTGCTGATTATTCATGAGGCTCCTCAATTTAGCATGCTCAAACGCTTTTGTGCTTTAGTGCCAATAGACAGGCACAGGCTCTGTGAGTGTGACTGGCAGTGCTGAGCTGGTGTGATGCGATCTGTGCTGCAGGCTGTCCAGTGGTAGAGGTGGAGAGGTGGAGAGGGTGCACAGAGCGGCGGCAGCAGCAGACACACAGTGGGAGGGTCAGGGGTCAGGGGTCAAGGGTCAGCGCTCTTACCTGTGGCCTGTTCCTGCATCTTCTCCCGCTTCCTCTTCTTCTTCTTTCCCTATAGAATATACAGGGAAGGCTTAAAGTGCGGCTCCAGCACTCACGCCCACTAGACCACTATCATCGTTCTGCCATTTGCCATGTTCACTCATCCCCCGCTAGACACCGCCGGCAACCCACGCCACTCACTGCTCCAGCCAATCACAGCTCAGAGAGCAGCAGGCCCCAGCCTTACACACCAAAACTCCTTCTGAGGTGGTCATTTTCACTACATCCATTTTACGCCAATAAATTATATTAAATATCTGAAAATATACAGTGTGCACCACCGCGATCTTTTATTTGTACAACTCCACTTGTAAAAGTTCTCTAAGTCGGTCATAAGGATGGCCAGTGATGCACCAGAAAAATGTCAAAAATAATATTAGGGTATCTTATTTTGGCACATCCTCATTTCCATAAAAAGCATCCTGTTCTTTCGAGAAGTCTGGATTGGTATGGATGGGAAGCTTATTCCAAATCCTTAGGGGTGGTGGTGTGGAGGTGACTATAGGTATAGATAGCAGTGTGCCGTCATTTTTCAGTCCAATATGAGGGGCGCTTTGGTTTCCTGCTGTAAATTCTGATAATCCACTTATTCAGCCACTAATCTGTGTATTCTGCCCGTGCTGACAGTGAGAGGGAGCCTCGAGCGCCTCTGAAGTCTGTGACAGAGCAGGGACAGGCTGTAGGCCTGGGTGAGCTAGGGCTGGAGCTCTAAGCTAGCAGAGCCCCGACTCAAAACACTCCACTCACGGGGAACCATTTCTGCCATACCAAATTGATCTGCCTGCTGAAATAGTGGAGTAACATCTTACAGTCTGAGTACAAAAAATATGAAATGTTCTAGCTTCACAGTAAACATAAAGTATTCAGAGACGGGCGCTCCGTAATTAGCAGCAGGCTGTAAGAGCAAGCGCTGTAGGAGGAGCCTGCGGTGGCGTGGCGTGGCCCTGAGTGGCCCTGAGTGGCCCTGTGTGGGGCGACTTGGCTGCAGCAGGAGGGAGGCTCAAGGAGAGGGCTGCCTGCCGTGCCCGAGGGGAGGCAGATAAACACCACAAAGCACCTCAGTGGTGGAGTGAATGTGAGTGCTGGAGCCACACTTTTAACAAAAGCAGACGCGCTCACATACTCATCAACACACACGCACACAGAGAGCTAAAAAAACATCTTACGTAGGCACACACACACACTCAAAAACACACACACACACACACACACACACACACACACACACTTGCATGGAAATACCACACTGCATGATGACATTTACTCGCCATCTCAAATAATTTTCTATATAATTTCCTGACATCTTAAACAACAGTAAGACTAATAAATTCTGACACAAGTATAAATAATTCTCAACTATTCCATTCATGTATTAAATATTAATTAAAATAAATTCAAATTCAATTCAATCTACAGAACTAAAAATGACTGGTACTAGATATTTAGCATATTTAGATATTTTATGCAGGAATGTTTAGGGAGGGGTCTCAGATCACACACCTCTCATCTGCTGGGCTGTTCTGTAGATACTTACATAATTGTCTCGAGCGGACCAGCCAGGGTAGAGCTGCATGTGGAGCTGGCGTTCCTTGCGGGCTAATTCGTAATACTTAGCTTGCTCTTCCCGAGATAAAGCATGCCACTGTTCAGTACAAGGGAGATTAGGGAAAAAAAGAGGCAGTCAATTACTGGCATGCACTTTCAAGTTCCCTCCAAAGAGACGCGTGCTAGTGTTTTGCTAAAAAATCCTTTTTAACTTCCAAACGATTTGTATGGGAAGAAAAAAAAACAGCAGAGAGAGAAGGGGGAAACACGATGAAGAGATTAACATGCACAGCGAGGAAAAAAAACTTTGATTTCATATCAAAACACTGGTTCCAATTTAGCGGCGCTTTACTTCAAACTATGTCAGCGGGCAATTACCCCACACAGCCGCAAATGGCGCTTTGCTGTGGCTGGCTGCCTCCGACCGCCAGGGCTTTGGTTAAGGCATTAAACATGTTTAGCGGTTCCACTATTTTCCAAGTCACAGAGAGGCGTGCTCCGTCACTGCAAACCATCCATTATCGGCAACCAATTTTTTGTTTAGTCAATTCTTTGGCCTGTCAGTCTGTTTCGTCAGGAAAAGGGGGTCTAGGCATGGGGACACTTATGATGGAGAGCCTGGCCGTGGAGGAGGCCCCATCAGAGAGGCAGCCCTATGGTGGAGGAGCCTCCAGAAGATGCCCCACGGTGAAGCGGAGAAGAGCAGAGAGGCAGAGATGGCTGCATCAGCGTGCGCGACTTACCCGCCTCCCCAGGATCTGGTTGATGGCGGCGCTCTCCTTCAGCGTACACTCGGCCACCACGTTGGCCCGCATCTCCTTCATATACAGCATGAAAGCGTTTAGAGGTTTCTTGATGTGAGGTCTTTTGGGCTCTTGCTCTTTTCTCTGTTCGTGCTGAGGTTTCCTGCAGAAACAGAGGAAGAAAGGGGGGAAAAGCACAGACGAGTGTGTGAAAGAAGGGAAGGAAAAAAGGAAAAGAAGCAAGGCAACATAAGAGGGAGGAAGAGGGGGGAAAAAACACAAAAACTCAACAATGGAGACGGTGGTGCTAGGCTTTGCCGCCACGGCGACGGCGCTAGTGTGAGAATGGCGAGGGTCTGTTTCCTGTCGGCCAATGGCAGAGCTGCGTGAGAGCGCTCGAGTGCCAGAAGCGGTGTGCGGCAGCCCCTTTAATCACGTCCAGTTGGGTGCTTTCATGCAGAGAGATTACTTCACCAGTAATGGCAACCAAACCTTTTTCCTTCTCCCTCTCCCAGCCTAGATATCTCCTAGAACTCAGTCTTCATCTTTCAGTCTTCCACTCTGTGCCTGTCAGTCTGTCTGTCTGTCTGTCTGTCTCAGTCTATTGTCTCTCCCCCTCTGAAAGGCAGAATGAACCCTTGTCCCTGATGCACTGCAGAGAGCGGTGTGTGGAGCCTGGCGAGCAGACTTGAGTGTGTGCAGTGCAGGTATGGTGCGATGCCTGTGGGGAAATGGAGCATGGGGCCAGGTCTTATCAGCTCGCCCCGGCGCTCTTAGCTTATCACCGCTCTCCATCTCGGTAATAGGAGTGGAAATTCTGCAAATGATTTTGTTCGACCGGGGTCGTCTTTTTCTGGTCGACTGCACTCCGCAATACCTGAAGGTATGTTTGCACACTAAACTACTTCCTCTGCAATGACTGGAGCCAGTGTGATTCGATCGAACTGGTGTATGAGTAAGTGTAAAAGAATGAGAGCAAACGTACGTGTGTGTGTGTGTGTGTGTGTGTGTGTGTGTGTGTGTGTGTGTGTGTGTGTGTGTGTGTTTTCTAGGGATGGGGAATATGATCGGGTTCAGAAACTGAACATGTCCCAATTTGTTAAAAGTCGTCATGAGTTGTTGGTTGGTGAGTCTGGCAGGTCTTACATGTGCATCAGATCGGTGTCGTGATGGGGCTCATGTTTGACCTGGGGGTTTACGATAGCAGGGTGCGGGATGCCTGTGGCATGGGGGCCGGGCGGACCTGGGACCATGTGGTGGGAAAACCTGAAATGAGAGGAAAGCAACAAACAAACATTCTCATTTAGAAGGAACTTTGGTTCCTGACAATAGTGGTGTGCTATATTGTGAGAGTGTAAGATGTAATGAGACCAGACAATGCATACAAAGGGGATGTCTAACACAGGCATGGGATGATGGGTATTAGTGGAGAGAGCAGTGCTTCTGCACCGTTCCTGTGAGACAGGGCTGTTCTGACCCATCTAATGCTCCTCTTCCTCACCGCCTCTCTGCCGCTCTCTCAGGCCCTCCCTCAGCTCTGCCTGGGAACCAGCTAATGAGTGCTAATGAAGTTTGCCCTGGTTGTGAACAATGCTGCGGAGAGTAAACAAGCATACAGAGCTTCCCACAGCTGCTTCATTACCAAGTAACGAGCTCTCAGCTCAGCCACCACTAGTCCTGAAGATAGGGAAGCTGGGCTGGGTGTAATAACGTTTATTTATGTATTTATTTGTTTGGGGGAGGGGGTAGACTGTACCACTAAGACAACTTATATGTTTGACATATATTGTTTTCTCCCTATATTTATGGTTTATGATGAAAGGATTATTCAGGATCCAGTTATCCATTTGCTGAGTACTTGGGTACAGGCATAAACAGCCTCTGGCTGTCCAGTATGTCTACCACAGCGGAACAAACAATGAGTAAAGCCCAGTCATTCCAATAAAGTGGAGTTTATCCTGGATTCTTCCAGGTGACGGTTGCCCCCAACATAACCACTGTACAATCCAATCCATTTCATTGTTTTTCATTATGTACTTCTTATTGGTACACTACTGCATTCATTCCATTTTTTTACATTGCCAAAATAATGTTGAAAAGGCAGAGAATAGTCAACTTTGCAAGTCATGTCAATAAAGCCTCATGAATTTTAATCGAAGGACCTATACCACAACTTCACGATCACTAGTCTAAAGCAGCTAGACATTCAGTTCAAACTCAGTTTGAAATCACCAATCGCTCTCAAGTTTTGGTTTTTCCTAGTTGGACCAAAGATGTCCACTGTCTTTGTTCTGTTGGACTCATTAAGACCAGCTCATCTCTTGGAGTGTGGAGAGGCAGCTCTGCTCTGCTCTGGCTCGTCTAAAAGGCTTTTGGAGTAGCCCTGAGGCAGCAGTGGCGGCGGCAGCAGCAGCCTCTGAAGAGCCAGCTCTGGCTCTCCTCTCCTCTCCTCTCCCTCTGCTCACATCTGTCTCCACTCTGCATGCCCACAGTACCAGCGTGGCGCTGACAGGCCTGAATCGAGCCTTTCAGTTCCAGCGGCACTCGCTCTCCCCACTGCCACGGCACCATCCAGCACGGCCCACCGGAGACAAATTTGCACTTGAGAGATGCAGAGGCATGGCTGCGGACCGCGTCTGTTTGACATGTGCACCAGGAGAGCGAGAGGCGCAGGAGGGGGGGCAGCACAGAGTGGCTTGTGAGGCTGCGGCAGTGGAGAGCTGAGGAAGAGGAGAGGAGGGGAAGAGGAGGGGAGGAGGAGAGGAGGGGCCTGGAGCTGGGCCGGCCTTGGGTTCACTGCTGTACTGTACGCAGGCCCGCATAAGGAAAAGGGCTCCATCTTGATACCACGTTCCTTTGTTGAACAGTGTGCCAACTGACTGTGTGCCTGTGTGTGTGTGGAGAGTGAAGTGAGTGTATGCCTTCATGCATGCCAGCACTTACCATCCCAGTGGTGGAGTGATCTGTCCAACTCCTCCTGGGGACAAGGGATAGAAGTTGGGAATGTCTTGACCATGATGATGCCTCTGCATACCTGTGGAAAACAATGCATGTTACACACCTAATGATTTGACCCAATGCAATCGTACGTGTCCCATCATCGCACACTGCACACCGCTTCTGGCACTCCCATCAACGACCAGACTAGACTAAACTAATGACTAGTTGCTCTCATTCCATTAGACAACCTTTCAGCAACACACACACAGCTTGTCACTTATGCAGCATGACTGAGCATGGGGAGGCATTAGACGTGTGAGATTGGGCATGCGGTGCTGGGGGAATCGGGCAAGACGTCAGGAGAATGGGCTGCGTCCCGCACAGCAGTCCCTCCGGTCCGGTGTGCCGCGTAAGCCGATCACCGGCTAATTAAGGACGCTTTTGCGCTCGGCTAATGCTCCCTCTCGATATGATTCATGGCGCTATGACTGTCACTCCGCCTTTGGCGCTAAGCTCTTCATCAGGAGGGCTCCTCTCAGGATTCAAGGTCAGGAGCTTTGGACTCGTTTGGTGAGACGAGGAGAGAGCACCGAGGCCTCTGCGATGGATGGCTCTGTCTGACTGGCATCTCCTCACAACCGCAAAGCCCCGCAGCTATGCACAGGCTCACACACAGGAGGGGGGAGAGAGAGAGAGAGAGAGAGAGAGAGAGAGAGAGAGAGAGAGAGAGAGAGAGAGAGAGAGAGAGAGAGACTGCCTCAAGATTAACACCATCTCCTAATCCCAAATGGATCCTGGCTTTTCTACCCTGCCCTCCTTTCAAACTGGGCTCAATAGGGGTCTACCCCCATAGTGAGGGCTTATATCTGAAACCACTGTAGCAGTCTCAGATTCCTCCACTGAGAAAGAGCGCGAGAGAGAGCAAGGGGGGAGCAGCAAGAGAAAGATGGAGAGTGAGAGAGGGTGAGGAAGTAAAAGTGAGAGACAACAATAGAAAGAGGGAGAGCAAAAGAAAGAGTGAGAGAGAGAGAGAACAAGACAAAGCGAGAGCGAGAGTGAGAGTGAGAGCGAGAGAGGGAGCTCACTTTAACCCCATGGCTGCTAATCTCCCACGCGCTTCACTGTTTCACCACCTCCTTCAGGGCAGCAGGGGAAGGGGAGAACCAGAGAGGCTCTACACAACACCCATCAGTCACACTAACACCCAACACTACACACACTCCTGTCAACATACTCTCTTCTTAGTTCCACATGAGTGAACTGACGGATCAAAACTTCAGAGTGTTTCATGATGGCTTTTCCTTGTCAAATTAAAATGTAACCGCTGCTTGACCCTTCAGCCTGCAGTGTTTTATGTAATTAACTCCATCAAAATAAGGTTTTGCAGACTTAAACAGCACTGCAAATGCCAACTGCTGCTATGCTAAAATCTCTAATGTATATAACAGAAAATATGGGACATGAGGCAGCACTGACGAATTCTAAAATAAGACTGATTTGTAGAAAGAACCAGCCTTGGCCCAAGTCTTAATCAGAAAGCACCTCAGATGAAAACAGACATGGCGTCCGTGACCTCTGATATGGACCACCCCGCCGAGCCCATCTCATTGCTGTGCGAGTCCTGCCCTAAACGCCAGCTCCTAAGAGCGTCCAGGCACCTCACTAGAACGCGGCGGCCCCTTTGTTCCTCCGGCTCTCCTCTGGAATGAACCACAGCACCACGTGAGGGCATCTAATTCAATAAAGATGGAAGAGACCAAAGCCAATCGTCTCTTTCTGCCGGCTCTTCACATGTTTACTTTTGCTTTGGGGTTTTGCCATTCTAGCCCCCTCTACATATTGCATCTGCATCTCTTCAGAGTGCATTTTGGCCAGTGGTTCCCTTGGTGGTACTCAGAATAATGTAATCCAAAAGCTCTTCTTTGAGTGAAGCTCTTTTGTATGAACGGTACGGTGTTTATATAGCCAGTGTAACAATAGCACTATATGGTTTTATGAGCCGTATTAGTTGTTTAAGCAGTGACCATGGTGACCGGTCCTCAAGTGACCTCTGGTTAAGTGGAACCAGACACACAGGTCTAAAACATTACAGTGGGAGATGAATGCAGACACCTCAACATACCCTCTACACCAAACCATATGGTGAGGGAGTGAACTGGTCTTCGTATCAGATCCATTTTACATCTCCCACGGGGAACTCTAAACCTACGCATGGCTTACTCACACACCCACCACATTAGCGTGCGAGTTCACAAACACCAGTTGTGGAGTCCAAGCATGTTGTGAGCGAGGGCAGCCTGGGTGGACTGGGCTTGTGTTTGGAGGCGTGCGAGATGCCGCTGTCTGATTGTGGCGTGCGGCCCTGTGTGGGATATTTATAGCTCCTCCAGACCTCCTCTGCATCATCACATCCTGTCTGCGCGCTCCCTCCCTCCCTCCCCTCGCACTCCCTCAGTCGCTCCCCCTCCTTCACTCCCTCTTTCTCTTTTAAGTGGTGGAGCAGATGAGTGGCAGCCGGAAGGAACAGGGTGCACATATGGAGGCCGGCTCGTGCGGTGGAGTGGCTGCCAAGCCCCTCTGCCCCCCTCCCACCCTCCCTCCCTCCCAGCCTGCCTGCCTCCCTCTCTCCCAACCTGGCTCCTCCTGGCTCTGCTTTTGTAGCGAGGGAGATGTGTGTTGTGGTGGATTGAAGACCTACAGGCCTCACGGAGCCCTGGGTTGGACACAAAGTACTTCGGGGAAAAAAAGAAAACAATTCTGAAGATTGGACTGTGAATTCTGAAAACTAAAGCAAATGGTTTACCGTTTACTGTACCTTGCTTGATGTTCATGTCCTGGGGATGGTGTCCAGAGTGGGGTCCCGGAGCGAAGTGCTCATCGCTGTACGTGATGAGGGGGGTGAGGGGATGGACTGCGTGGGATGGCTGCACCACTGGCACCTTGTTTGACTGCAGAAGACAGGGATGCAAGGGAGGGGGGAAAGAAAGCAGAGAAATATCATTAGGACACGTCATCCAGTCCATGCAACTCACTCCTCCTGGGGGTCTGGACAGGGGGAGTGTGAGTGTGCATGACGGCCCACGCACTCTGTGGCTCAGAGCCAAAGCTTTCAGAACCCATGACCAGTCACAAAAGTGTGTCAGCCTAGACCGACCAGCAAAGGAGAAGAGACTCTTTGTGTGAAATAAATAAATTAAATCATGGTTTAAAAATAAAATAAACACCTTAGAAAATAGCAGCACAGATGTTTATTCAGACATCAGAAACATCACTCTGGTCCCTGAATATTCCACTGCAGCAGCAAGAGACGGGTTGGGGGTAAGCAAGAGGAGAAGGGATTGGGGGAGAGAGTGAGTGAGACAGAGAGAGAGGGAGGGAGAGAGAGGGAGAGGGAGTGTGGGAGGGAAAGCCACAGGGCAGAAGCAGAGCAGAGGTCTTAGGGCTTGAGATCAAAGGGAATCATTAGCCGGTGAATAAGGGGAGTTCATTACAGAGCCAGGGCCGTCTGCGGTGGAACTAAGCAGGGTTAATCACGTCAGCAGCAGCCTAGCCACAGCCCCCTCCCTGTCGCTGACTCACACCATCCCCCACACACACACACACACACAGCTGGGACATTCAGCCTGTCCATCTATCCTCATGAGTAGTCACAACACATGCGGTCCTGAAAAAAACACAACGTCCTGCTACAGAGTCAAGGACAGTCTTCTAGTTCAGCTTTACTTTCCAACTTCCTGCGCTGTGTAACAATCTAACCACGCTACTCAGCTACTCAACTACACTCTATAATGCCCCCATCCCACAGGCAAAGATGAGGGAGAATGAGTGGTGTGTCCTAATTTGTGACCAGTGTAACCATTCTGTGAAAGCTAATTGGGCAGAGAGAGGTGGTGGACGGCAGGTGGGCTTTAGGAGAAGAGAGAGGAGGGGGGGTCACCTCAGAGTCCCTCCCTGGCTGGCACCACCCCACCTCCTGACGCACCGAAAGGAATGTCTCACGGGAAGAAGGGCTGGGGGTTATGGGTTGGGATCTGGTCCCAGGCTAAAGACCTCGGCCATGCCACCCTTCACTAAACAGAAAGCTCCGGGCATACCGGGCATTCCGGAGGTGACGAGAGGCTCGAGCTTTAAAGCCCTGGACAGGTTTATGGCAGCTGAATGGTCCAGTCCCCACCTCACCAAACTCCACACACACCCAGTCATTCACACACTAGACTCTCCACCGCTGAATCACTGCTGTGGCAAGTCTCAATAGTAAACACGGTCATGCTTGACTGGGATATAAACACGGGGAAATAAGATGTAAGGACTAGAGATAAAAGCAGATCCAGTGTCAAAACAGTGCAGGTTAACTGACCCTTGCGCTGCAGGTCAGAGGTCAGGGATAAGCTATGTGCAGGAGTAGCTTTAATGAGCCTTATCCTACACGAAGACGGCTAATGAGAGGCTAGCCTCCATAGTGATGTGTGATCAGGGGCCTCGAGGCCACAGTGACAGGTCTGTGCTATTTAGCTAAATGATAACGTTAGCATCCTCATCCCTCACTCCCATTTTATGCTTTTCAGATCCCATTGGCTTCTCCTGTGGGAAAGAGATAAGACGTGGGAGGATTTTCATTTAAGCTAGTCTCTGTCTCTGGAGTTAGAGAGTAGGACTGAAGGGGGGGAGGGTCTTCAGTCTCTGAAAAACACACATGCAAATGAATCTGTCTGTCTCTGGCCTCAAACTCACACACCACACACACATACAGTACAGTATATATGGAACAGTATTAGGTTGGTGACTCCCAGCCCCCATGAAATGTGCTGGGCTTAAAGACGTGCCGTCCGCCATATTGGATAGGGTCGCTTTTGTGCTCCTCCAGTCGCAGCTGTCAAAGCCATTTCTCTCAACTTCTTAATAAACTCCCTTCATTGTGCTCTACTTGTGGCTGGAAATCCACCAGCAAAACTGTAGGCCTCTGTGACCAATACATCATCGCTTAAGCCCGTGTGCAACGCTGCAATCGAGCGCCACTTGAACCACCAGGAAATGAACCTAAAATTACCAATTAAATTGGAACACCGTACATATAAACTGTTGGTGTGCTAATGTTAGTGGCTTGATGTTTTGCCAGCAGGACCAACCCAGCACTAATAATTACAGGGAGATGGAGGTTTCTCTGGTTGCTTTTAATACAGTCAGGAAGGGCTGGGCCCACCATGGTTTCACTGATGGAGGGGGGAGGAGAAGAGAGAGAGAGAGAGAGAGAGAGAGAGAGAGAGAGAGAGAGAGAGAATGGAAAAAAGGAAAAAGACGAGCGAGTCATTCAGGGTGATCTAACACGAGCAGCAGAGACAAGTCAAATCCTTCCAGGTGGTTTTATCAAATGTGGCGCCTGTCCTCTTCCCCTTCCAGCAATGTGTCATATTAAACAAAAACACTTTTGCTAAAGCCCCCCAGGGAAGTGGTTGGACAGCCTTGACTGACCACAGTCTCGGGTCATGCGATGTCATAGCGATTTATCCTCTGATCCGGCCGCCGTGAAACTTTCACAGGCTGGGCGGTGGGGATGGAGGTCCCCCTTTTTTTTTATTGTGAAGGAGAAATAATAGGCTTAGGCCTTTCTATTCATATTTTCAGAGAGGCGGCGAGATTGAAAAGAAGCGTTTCCATTTGGAATTTTATAACCAGGCTTGGCCGGGGCCCTCTTAAAAAGTGCCTCAGATGTGGTTTTAAGAGAAATTCATTGTGCGGAACTCAAACTGGCAGCAAGCCTACAGAAACTCCAGCACTCGCAGTCAGACACAGAGAAAGACAGAGGAAGAGAAGGAGAGTGAATGAAGGGAACAGGAGAAGAGGGGAAAAGGAGGAAAACGGGAAAGATAGAAAGCCAAGGAGGGAAAAAAAAAAAAAAATGAGGGAAAAGTTTTAGCAGGAAGAGAGCCAAGCACTTGGGTCAGGCGCTAAAAAGCCAAACTCCTCCCTCATAACCCTGGCGATTTAGTTCCACTCACACAGAATAGTCCAACACTTTACAGACACGGCCTTTTGGAGAACCAGAAAACACGTTAGCCATGTTTGCTTAAGGCAGGGCAACGCTCGTCCATAGGCTTTTCCTCCTCACCCTTCGGCATGGCGCTCTTGCAAACTTGACCTCAACGGAACCCGCCAACTGCATTCTGTTTTTCAACAGCCCATTTAAAAAGTGCCTGCAATCTCTGTTGAACTCCAATCACATCAACCCCCCCAACCCAACCTCGAACCCTCACTGACGGCACTTTAAACATTTCCAGAGAATTATCTTAGCGTTCCCTCAGCGTTCTCCACACGCTACTAGACCCTTTTGTGCAACACTCAATTATCCCGCTTGTGCTTTGGGGGGGGACGGGGGGAGGATATGCTGGAGAAGGGGAGCGAGGAAGCTGGATTTTTATAATAATCGCTTCCCACTTCTGTAATTTATATGCAATGAGGACTCCTCATGCCCCCGGCTACAATCAAGTGTGTGTTCAAAACGGTACGAGGTGTTTTGCAAACAGTTGGGGAGATGGCGACTGAAGTGGTGGCGTCGGATTCCCATGCTGCTAAATCTCTCTGAAACCCCCTCATCCCCACTCACCCTGCCCAAAGCTCACCTGCGCTCTGTTTGACTTTCCACACATACTCAAACAGACAGGCAGAGAGGGATGTGGAGTGTGTGTCATTTTCTCTCTCTTTAACTCCCTCCTTCCCTCACTCCACTCAATCCCACTCTCTCCCTCCTCACACACACACACACACACACACACACAGAATAAGGCTTTCGTTGTCTCTTGAGCAGGAAGATGTTCCAATGTGAGCACACTGCTAATAGATTAGCCTCACAACATTAAAACATACCCTCCCTCCACACATTAGTTTACAGGCAGAGCAGGGTTTTCACTGACTAAAGCACTGTTTGCCTGATGTTTGGATGGGCAAAGAGAGAGAAGGAATAAAATAAAAAAACGACACACCCTGTCCTGCTCCGAACAGACATGGAGAGCGCAGGACAGACCAGGTGTTCCCACTCACGTCCCGAGGAATGCATGACCTTTCAAAAACAAAAGGTGAAAACACACAACTCACTAGAGGGGCCTCTCACACAACCAGAGATAGTTGCAAATCAAAAAAATAGAGCAGAGTGGTACGTCTCCCGTCAATGAGAACAGGCTTGACCGAGAGAAAACTTAAATAAATAACCAATTAGCATTCAGTGTGAGGGGAACGAGGCCTCCGGTCTTCAGTGGAGTGTTGATAATGGAATGTGTTATTGGCAGGATGGCCTCTTGGCCGTGGGGCTTAATGTAACCGAACCCAATTAATGGAGAAGAAAGGCGAGCCAGCATCACGCGCCACGTGCCCTGGGTAATGAGACGAACAAGGGGATGGAAGGAGAGAAGAAGGAGGAGGAGGAGGGTAACTCAAGGAAAGACTGCCCTGGAGAGAAATTTACATCCATGAAGCCCCCCTCACCCCCACCCCCCCCTGCTCTACTTTTCCCTTTCTTCTGCTCAATGCCTCATCAGTGATCCTCCAACGCAGATGACTCCTCTGTGAGGGGACATGGGACATGGGACAGACTTCATCTACACATTTTCATTGGTGGACAAGAGTGTGAAGAGCTTAAACACACGTCAGTATTGAAGTGCCATCCATTTTCAAATATGCTGTGTTTTCTATGTAAATATATTATTGATGTGATACACTACTCTCCTTTAGATACTAGCTACAAGACTTGTTTTTCTCCAGCGCTTTCCATGTCAAGTCTGTCCTCATAGAATACAAGCCAAAAAGCATAGAAAACCACTGATTGAAATGTTCTGCTTTCTGTTCTGTTTTATGTAAAATGGTAGTATTTCCATTTTAATTGTTATGAGAAGGCTAAGTACAGGAACTTGAATAGTAGAGAGGGAGCGAGAGAGAGAGAAAGAAAGAGAGAGAGTGCTCTTTTCAGGCTGTCATCTTCAGATTGAATGCACCCCCCTCCCCCCCAAAGGAACTCACATCAAACAAATCCCGTTAACGCCCAGAGAAAAACCACATGACCAGCATATGTGGCCCCAGCGCTTTGACAGACGCAAACCATAAAACAAACACACAGTGATACATCCATGGCACGCTTCCAGCGCCTAAGAGACTGCATGGAGTCTCTCGCTCTCCCCTCTCTCGCGCTCCCCTCTCTCTCAATTACACAGCCAGCTCTAAATCATACCACTGCTCTCTCTGAGCTAGGCCACACCACCATGCCTTCGGCTGGATTTATTTGCACACATAATTTGTCACGGGTATAATTGAAAATAAATATATAAATACATACATAAATGCATACATAAATGCATGCCTAAATAAATAAATGTGTCCTTGGTTTGATTGGGCTTGCAGTATGCCACAATAGTGTCACATCATTAGTAGCATTGTTTGCTGCTCTCGCCTCCATGATTGCGCTCTGATCTTTTTTGGTGCTGGAGAAGAGATTGCAATACAGATTTAATTTCTTATATCCAAGTTTGGCCCTTGCTCGTATAGACTGCTTCCCACGTCAGAGGTAGATAGCTAGATAGATAGATAGATAGATAGACAGATAGATAGATAGATAGATAGATACTTTATTGATCCCCAGGGGAAATTCAAGGAGGTGAAGGTTGTGAGAAGGTTGCGTGGTGGTTGTGTGGGCGTCGTGTTTGGGATGTGAGGGCTGTGGATGGGTTGTCTGTAGGTTTGGCGGAGCGCTCAGCACCCCTGCAGCATGTTCACCTTGCGGCCGGGCGCAGGGCTCATCATCACAGCAGGAGCTGGTCACATCAAAGCACCGAGGAAAGGTCAAACATTCCACTGAAGAGGCACTACCAGCAGGACTGACTACTCCCACTGACCAGAGCAGTGTGTGAGGAGACTACCATGCACTCACACACACACACGCTCAACAATTTCTAGAATGTGCCAGGTCTCTCACACACACATGGTCTCTGCTATATGCAGGATCATTGAGCAGAACTCCAGTGCATAGGCACACACCTCCCTGTGCTTGAGGGGGACAGGAGGGGAGGGGAGGAGATGAGATCCACACTGCGACCTTCTGGTCTCGTGCTCAGGCCCCACATTTTGACATGATCAGCATGGCAAATGACTCCCCTGCAGGCCACACACCTGGAGCCCTGGAAAAAAACACTACATGGAAATATACCTTCAGCTGGTTTAGCACCGCTACTGATGATGCAGTGCCCCAAAAGACGGAAGAAGGTCGACGGTCTGTGTGAACCCATACAGCAGCGCCAACATGCTGAGCAGCTTTATGTCTCTTTCCAATCGCCTGCCAGCTCTCTGTGAAAGCTATTTATGGCAACTGGCAATTTTGCATAAACAGACTGTGCGCGTTTACCGTTAGCTGACTGAGCTGCTAACCAACTGCTCCACAAACATGGAACCCATACAGAACTGAGAGTCATCAACTGTTGGTTATCCTCCCCATCTAGCACTCTTGCACAATGACAAGGGAACAAAAGCATGATAAGACATGCATTTTAAAAACTGCTTGTATAGTCACCCCAGAA
This sequence comes from Alosa alosa, assembly GCF_017589495.1. Taxonomy (NCBI): domain Eukaryota; kingdom Metazoa; phylum Chordata; class Actinopteri; order Clupeiformes; family Clupeidae; genus Alosa; species Alosa alosa. The sequence goes on along the minus strand of NC_063189.1, from coordinate 22,030,342 downwards.
CCAAACCGCATGCATACATCTGTGAATGGTGAGGAAATGAGGGGATTTGCCTGCTGTGCCTAGATAGAGGTGCTTCCGCATTCGCACAGGTAGGGTGCACGTGAAAGACTGTCAGTCTGGATTTGGAGTCTGGTGGTGATGGGAAAATGGAGCTCTGGCAGCTCTTTGTGAGGGTCTACCTGAGCAGGAGGCTTACTCTCAGCAGCCCACAGACTCCCCCTGGAAACACTGCCATGGGAGGAATGCTCACAAGCTAAGTGACGACAGGGCGGACTCTGTGTGTGTGTGTGTGTGTGTGTGTGTGTACGCACGCGCAAATACCACATTTGAAATGAGAGGAAGACGGGATATGAATGGAGGCTGCCTGGCATGCCGAGTAGTGACCTAGTTTCACAGACACAAACATCGGCACCAGGCTTTCTGCTTTGGCAGAAACTACAGTCAGGCATTGGGCTAGGCAGCTAAATTACAAGAACAAAAAACAGCAGGGGAATGGGCAGCAGAATAAAGCAATAAGGCAGCAGTGACACACTGGGTCCAGTCAGGCTGCACACTGGAGGTCAGTCAGTCACTGCTCAGAGATTCTGCAACGCGAACAGGCCATCAACAAGCTCATTCACAGTGTCAGCTAAACCCACACAGCTCCAGGCCTGACACCTGCCTGGCGTCCTGGGTGAACTTTTGACCCCTCTCTGTAACACAAGCCTTGGCCTCTTCACCTCAGCACACCACCTTTGAAAGCTCACACCTAAAGGGGGTCCACTTCCCCCAGTAGCTACCCTCTCTCTCGCGCTCTCTCTCCCTCTCTCTCTCTCTCTCTTAACAAATGATACCCAGCACTACTCTCTGGTGGAGCTTAATGGCGTGGAGCAGGGGCTTCAGAACTGGCACTAGCTCACACTAAACATTTACAAGCTCTGGGAAAAAAAAAAAACTGATGAAAGAGGACCGGGCTTTCACTTGGTCACGTTAACAGTACTACAAAGCAGTGATAATTTGATAGGAGTTTTAAGGGCATCAATACAAGCTAGGATGGGGATAACGTATTCACTGAATAAATACTATTAATGGGTTTCTCGGTCAATGGCTTTTATAATAAGAAAGCAACAATACCATGTTAGTAGCTGTTGAATAATGTGGGACTACGTCTATGCACTGAAAGGGATTACCTAGTTAGACACCGCTTTTCAACACACTAAAAAACAGTTTCAGGGTTCTCAGCTTTTGTGGCCAAGGATGCAGAGAGACAGAGAGAGTGAAAGAGCAAGCGCCAGAGCCAGAGTGAGAGAGATGGAGAGTGAGAGGGAGGTAATCCCTGGTGAACAAATGGCTATTCTCCTCCCATGTATGACTAGGGGAACACTTCACCAACCTCTTGAGAATCAACTCGCCAACAAGAGTGTCCCCTCCCCCTTGCCTTACTTTTGTCGGAGCTCTTTTGTGGCTTTTGTCTGACTCTATGCAAACAGCACAACGAGTGTGTCCAAACATGGCCAAACACAGGAGTGAAGTAGGCACTGGGCCTTGCCTCTATTGTACGTCATGCTCTCACTATTGGATCCAAGACAAAGGTTAGGAGCAGGGGGGCAAACCTTTAGGCCAATTCAACTTCTGTGTAGGCCAAATCCTTTTGCATGAATTATGGCCAGCTGACAGGGAAAATTGAAACATTGCTTCTTAATAATCAAGAACAAATAATCAGTAAACTTAAATAGATCAAAACATAAAAGGCAGTAAATATACAAGATCTCTTTTTGAGGCTAAGCAGCTGGGCAGCCTGCTGAACAGATTAGTTTTTATCTCAGAATGCAGCATCGTGGCTGCTATTTTCTCTAGAAGACCCAAGGGGAGAGGAAGGGCAGTGATCTCATCCAGGTCAGTGTGACCCCTCCGTGATGCCTCCAGGAGTGGGCAGCACATCAGAGGAATCACCTGCACCTCACAGGCCCCAAGAGGAGCCGTGGCATCAAGGTATGCCATGGAGAGTCTCGAAAGTGGATCGCTCTGCGCATGTATGCTGTGTCTTCCGGAGACCTTGCACCTTTTCCATTCTCTTTTTTTTTTACCCAGGATGCAGTGTGTTTTTGTGATGGTAGCACGTTCTTTGGCTGCTTTGATCTGGCTGAGGCTCAGGGCCAGCCGAATCGATTTGATATTTTGATGCATTGTTTGATGGCTGGCAACTCAAAGTGGCAGCCTCGCCTCTGATGTCCCTGCTTTGGGTGGACATGAAAAGGTTCACCTGCCCCCCCTGTGCGGGTAAGGCCATCCCAGCCCCCACCCCGTGGCCACAGCCCCCGAATCAATCAAACCCCCACTGGTTGACAGAGAGCTCCCCATACAAGTTTAGACAGAAAAAGCTGTTGTGTTTATAATGAAATGAGTCGCAGCACAGCAAAGATAAAAATGAAAATAATCCTGTTGACATTTAAAATTCAGTTTTATCACTCAAAACCCCAGTATAACTGAGCCAACCAGCCACACTACTTCAGCATGCTCCTGCTCCTGCTCAGTGGTGCTAGACTCTTAGTAAATTAACAGCCATCAATATCTTTGCCTCTTAGTCCTTTAACAAAGCTGGAAATCTAATTTTCTTAAATGTGTATATCCCATGGGAAACGGAGTTGCCTTTAATAGCCACCGCAGAGGCTGATCAAAGGCACGAGTCGCACACACAAGCCCTGATCAGATGAACAAACACATTCTTGCGGAATATTTTTATGGGTTTCATCATCCTGCATCAAGTGACTGTCGTGGAGTAAACAAAGAGCCGCTCTCCTTCTACTCTAAGAGCAGCACTCACTGCACAATCCTGCAGACAGCACAGAGGAACAAGGAGAAGTGAAACAAGAAAGAAAGAAAGAAAGAAAGAAAGAAAGTTGAAAGACGGAATAGTAAGTGTAAGTCATACACATAGCAGACCTAAGACAACATTGTGAACAAAAAGCTAAATTTCACTAAATTTAAGTGAAACTAAATTAAAAGGCGCATTATCACAACTTTGTCTGAAAGCAATCAATATTTTCTGGAGAACACAAAAAATCCCCCTGAGAAGGGGAAAACTGTCAATTAAAAATGCTGTCCTCCAAAAACAGAAAACAAAAACTCAACTCACCTACAAATGAGCAGAGAAAAAAAAAAGAGGAAGTTTGGAGGAGTGGGTTGCAGTAGGAGAAGGAAGAGTGGACGCGTGTTAGTGAGTTTGTGGCCGTCTCGTCTGTGGCCATTCACCCATCACTGCGGGCTCTCTCCAGCCAGAGCAAATTGGGCGCCTAGGGAGAGGTGGACACTGTGTGCACCAGTGCCAAGGGTGGCAACAGGGCGGCAAGGGGGTGGGCTCTGGGCACACGCTCCGCCACAAAGGAGCGCCTCGTTAGCTCGCTTGCAACCTCAGTGTTCACGCCACCAAAACAGCCCCCCGCGCTAAACACGGGGACATCTGCAAGTGTAATCACCCCTTTGTGTCCCCATTTTCTGCTCTGCTGGACGGCAGCATGGCTCCATTTTCAGCCTGCCTCCCTCCTCCCTCCCTCCCTCCCTCCTTTCCTCCCTTCCTCCTGCCCCACCTCCCCCTCGGTCCGGCCTTCCTTTGCTGGGGAGACGGACGGTGTGTCGCGGAGATTACAGACACAGTCGCTCAGGTAACAAACCCACTAATCTGAGCCCTCGTTGAATTACACATAATTGCTCCGGCACTGTGATTGATTTCAGCCTGGAAAGGAAAAGACTACAGCCCCCCCCCTGCCTCCTTTCCTCCCTCCCCATCCTCATCCTCCTTCCAACACACACAACCCTCCTCCCTTCCCCCTCTCTAAATCCACCCCCCCTCCCCCTCTCTCTCCTTCCCTCTCCCGCTCTCTCTCTCCCTCTCGCTCACGAGCAGCAGCCAAGCCTCTCCATCTAGTAGGAGGCAGGAGGCTTTGAAGAGATCAAAGCCAAGGCCGCGAGCAGTTGCGCGCCCTGGGAATACGCCGAGCCTCTCTGCTCCTCAGCCCCATTTTCCAGCGTCATGTCGGATTGCAGCTGTATTGCATTTCGCCAGTTTTCTTAATGCTCTTGGTTTTGACTTTGACATCAGTGATCCCCCCCCTCCTCCTCTTCTTCAAAAACAAGGGGAGAGACGAGGGGTGAAAAAAAAGGAGTGAAAAGGAAGAGAGAAAACTGAAGGAGCAAAATAAAGGGGTGGGGGACAGAGAAAGACAGAAAAGAGGAAAAGAGAAAGGGAAAGGGAAAGAGTGGAATAAAAAGAGAGAAGTGTAGAGCAGGAAAACAGAGGGTGCGAGATCGACGGAGTGATTTTTATTTTCACAACTCCGTAATTGGGCAGTTCAAAGGGAAGGGGAAAAAAAATTCAGCATTTGTTTTCAATTCAGGGGCAGATATGAAAGGAGCGACAAACGTTTATGGGTTTCCCAAAAATTAAAGACAGGCTCTTTTAACATTCAAAGAACAGGGTGTTTTTTTATGGACCAGACCACACAAAATGAATTGATAGCAAAGCCCTCCCTCCTTCCCTCCCGTTCTTCCCTCACAGGCTGGAACAGAGTCAGAGAGTCACAGAGAAAGAGAGAAAGAAAGAGAGAAAAGGAGAGAGAGAGAGAAAATTCAAATGAAAGGCAATGAAGACGACTAGAGTTCAAGAAACAAAAACACTGTTTCTCATTGAGTCCCTCTGTATCTCTGTATCTAGGAGCTTGAATAAGGCTGGGGGAAAAGAAATGGTTTGATGTGCACAGTACAAGAAAAAAAAAAAAAAAAAAAAAAAAAAAAAAGTGAAAGGAAAAAAGGAGTTGTATCCATCTATCCGTTTAACAGCTTGGCTAATAAAGCCTGGTGGCAAGGCACCCTTTGTACTGCAGCACTGTAAGGGCCTTTACCAAACTCCTACACCAGGGACCATTAATATTTCAGCACTGTCAGATCCACAGAGCATGGGAGGCTCCTTTACTCACACACCCACAGCAGAGCAAAAATAATGAGCTTCTGAAAAAAATATGAAAAGAGTGAGCGAGCGAGCTAGAGCAAGTAAGAAAGAGAAGCAAAGAGGAGAGAAGCGGAGAGGAGAGGAGAGAGAGGCAAAACCTCTTGCAACAGAGCTGCTATTGATCATCACTCCACCCTCGGCTCTGAGAGAACTCCTCTTGCTTGTGCCTCCCTGTGAAGTAGAGAAGAGAGGAGAGCCACCGCGCCCCATGTGCATACCCCCCACCATCAAGCCAGCGGCCACCCCGTCACTCTCTGACACCCTGATCAGATCGCCACGAAAACTTTCACCACCCAAAATCTACATTTAAGGACCTCAGTGAACAACCACATGACTGACTTAAACAACGAGCAAGGAATCTTTAACAACTGTGAGCAAGGAGTCTTTAAAAGACGTGTTTGTTTTCTTCAAAATGCAAAAACTTCAGGGATCCGAGCGCTGCCGTTCTACTTCATTTCCAGCAACAAACCCGAACGTGATGACATCTTCATCTGAGGCAGCTGTGTTTGGGATGGCAGGACCACGCTGTGATGGAGACAACAGCGACAAGCGTTGGGGAGAGCACCCGCAGGGGTGTCGTGGAGGTCAGCCCCGGGACCACGCAGTCACAATGAGGACGTCCGGCGTGATGACAACTATGACATCGCGGCTCCGCTGCTCGAGGTCGCGCTCGGGGTGCGGAGTGACGGGAGCCCGGCAGCTGGTCGGGCAGGAAGGAGAGGGAGCCAGCGGCACAGCGGCACTCACACACAGCCCACAGCTGACCAACACACTGGGCTGCACTCACACTCTACGTAGCATGGCCACGTTTGAACTATAGTTCCGACTGACAAAACAAAATGATTGAAAATACTCTCCTAATTGGAAACTTTCTGCAAATATTTGCAATATTCTGATAGGATATTGTTTCGGAAAGAAGGAATTTATCTGCAGATCTAAACATCTGTGTATAACACACACACACACACACACACACACACACACAGAACAGTCAACTTCAGCTGCCATATACTAACAGCTAGGTTTTTCTTGAAGGGAAAAAATCTAAACCAAAAGAATAATTAAGAAGCCCACATAAAGAAGTGTGGCTTTCAGAAAAAAAGCCCTTTCCTCATAATCGTGATGCCAAGTACTTTGATGTTGCCATCTGATACAAAATGTCTCAGCTGTATTTTGCTTGAATAGGACATTTCAAAAATGCCAAACTCAAGACATTGTTAGGGGTCGCTTTTCCAAGAAGAGAGAGGACACATGGATCCAATATGCCGGCGTTTCTTTTCTGCAACATGGCAGTGTTGGATGCAAATGAGGTATCGATGGCGCTGTTTATAAGGCCTGGGTGTGCTGTGCTGGAACACTTGAAAGGCCTGGGGGCAGGAGCGCCCTGTGAGGTCCAGGCATGTGGGCAATCAGGAGGAGCTGGAGAGCAGATGACACGAGGGCGCTGCTGTCCCCTAACGTTACGCCGCGCTACAGCACAGCACACGGAGAGCACAACGGAGCTCTGTGCACGCTGGCGAGCTCCTCATGCACATGACCTGAGCACACCGCCGCCTCCTCCTCCACCTCTCAGCTCATGTGCGTATGGTATGGGACAAAGGGGTGGATACGGTTTGTCTTAGGTAAATATTGAACAGTGCATACATGTGGACATACACACACAGACACACACTTTGTGAAATTCATGAATTTGAAGTATTCATTTGAAACGTGAATACTATTTCTCTGGTGCATTTTTATTTAAATCTGCCTCAGTGAGAAGTAGAGGTTGTGAATTGAGCCATGTTCAGGATAGAAACAACAAATCCTACAATTAACAAATACAGCACAGGGAAGTTGTGTTTTGGTTTGCTGGGAGGTTCCCTCACACACACACACACGAGCCCAGGAAGGTGGAGACACACACACAAGCCCAGGCAGTGTTGGGTTAAATCCTGTTAGTAAGCCTGGGTTTGTGGGGCTTGTGATTCCATGGCACATCCGCACGGTGCAGGAGATCCGTCACGTCCCACATCAAAGAGAAGCGGGAGTTTCTCCCCACAGCTTTATGGCCACTGGGCCCTGGCGCTGGGGGAAGGGAGACTGAAGGGGCAGGGACCACACCAGTGCCAAAAACCTGCTTTAAATCTTCACCAGCAGACCCATTTACACTCGACACCGAAGGCCAACACACTGTATGGGCTGGCTGGCCGACCAGAACACAACTCTCCATACCTGACACTGGACTGTGTCAAACTCAAAATACTTTTTGACACCAAAAAGCCACTACTGTGAAGATAGTCAAACACAGTAAAAGTATATTTCCAAACAATAGGCTAAATGCAACTGGACAATGTTTTAATAGGATATTAGGGGTCAACTTCAATAACAGGTCTTATCATGAGTACTCAACAGTCCTGCTGAGCAATGCATCACGCCAGCTCGGTTTAACACGGTTTAGAAGAGCGTCCAGTGTTAGAGGCCTCCTTAGGGTACACACAGTCCGCAGACACCACAACAACAGCACTACTACATGCATGTTTGCCTCTGGAGTGCATTAACAGCTAGAGCCTAAAGGCTGGATGTTGGATGTTGAACGTTGGTCCACAGACTGCTTCAAGAAATGCGAGACGGCAGTGCACGCAGACTTTGGTAGTGACCAGGCGGCAACCAGCAAACAGAGAGGCAAACAATCGCACACACTTTAAACAGTCCAATATGTGAAAGTAAAACCTCGCACGACCTCCTACAGCTGACACACACACAGGGGACAACATATTAACACATGCCACCCTTCTTATCCAACAGATTGGGTACATTGTTTTTAGGTAGAGTTACTACAATTCCACAAAAAGACCACTTTGTTTTACAATTAATTAGAGCCCAACCATTGATGAAATACGGGTTTCGAGATAGGTAAAACAGCGGAATCGTAGTCGTCGTCACACCAAGGCCCGTGACGCTGAGGGACAGGGCTCTGAGCTAACCCTGAACTGTGCTGCAGAAAGCGACCCCTGTCAGAAAACAGCAGCAGAAACAACAGCAGCAGTGCAACTGGGTGGGCAAGCAGGCCCAGGAATGTCATGGTCAATGGAAATCCATCCAAACTTGAGGGGGTAATGAGGAGGAGGAGGGAAAAGAAGCTGCCTTTGATGTCCGTGAAAACCAATCCCAAGCCTCGGAGATACTGTGTCTATCCACATATTTGATCCATACAGCAGTGAGGAAGAGTGTGGAAAGGCAGACAGAGAGAGAGAGAGAGAGAGAGAGAGAGAGAGAGAGAGAGAGAGAGAGAGAGAGAGAGAGAGAGAGAGAGAGAGAGAGAGAGAGAGAGAGAGAGAGAGAGAGAGAGAGAGAGAGAGAGAGAGAGAGAGAGAGACTACGGCCCAGTGAGTGACAGCCCAGGCGGATTATAAAAATGATGACTACTGTTTCATTTGAGAACTGGCAGAACACAGTGACAAGATGGCATGGTTAATAATAATAATTCATTAACCCAAAAACATGCTTCAGACTGTCTCATATCACATAAAACATGCTTAAAAGAAAGAGTGTAAAATCCCCACAGTAGTTAACTCATCAGCCAGCATCAGAGCAGAACTCTCTCAGTGCACATGCCTAAATAACGCCGTAAACACACGTTTTCACACTGGTCTCACGCTTTCAACTTAATGACATCAAATCCAACTGATGGTCTGAGGACTATCCCACTGCCTTCTAAACACATCATCCCAGTGACATTGGAGCAGAACTAGCTTTGCTGAGGTTTGGTGATTGTCTGCGATTTTTCACGTCCAGGCATGGCGACAGCCACCTGTGTTAACTCCAGCACCGGGTGCAGACACGGGCGGCAGCGAGCAGACACGGGCGGCAGCGCAGCAGACGCTAGCGAGGGGCTTTCGCACCCTGAACAATGCATGTGATGAGTGCGCTCTCTATGCTCCACAGGCAGGCCTGAGCTGCAGCCACAGCCTGCTGGCTCCGAGAGGCAGCCGGCCATATCCAGACAGGGTGTCTTCCTCACACAAAAACCACCAAACAGGATTAGGGTGGGCAGCTGCTAGCGTGTCCACTGGCTCCTTTTTTACATTGTCTGTCTCTTTTTGAAATTTGCAAACAGGACAGATGGAGAAGTAGGACTGTGAGGACCAGAGGATCCAGCACAGAATGTCTTTTTGTCTCAATACACACAAGCAAAGCCTAATGCTGACTGTATAAACTCCTTTTCAGAGATGTGAAGGAGATGGTGTGCAATTTAACACGCCATGGCTTTGTGTCTGATAATTTCGGTTTATGTTTTGCAATTTGCGCGTTCCCTATGCAATAATAAGAGCGAACACATACGACCTGTGAGATAGGAGATACCATGTAAGAACGTACAGCAATGTCCAGCATCCAATTAAAAAGTGACCATCAAAAAAATCACAACATGAGCTATGGGTGGGTAGAAACCCTACTGAAAACTTGACCCTGAACTAAGATGGGAGACATAGAGCACACTGCATCTGTAAAGCCATATGAATGGGGAAATCAGGAGTGCAGCAAGAAGTAACATAACTCACCGTTCTGGCCATGGGTGGTGAGAGTGAGCCGTTGTTCATGTACGAGTCATTGTTCATGTTCATCATGATGTAGCCTGGATAGCCAGAATATGGGTGCCCTTTGTTGTACATGTCTTGATGCTTGCCTGTAAAGGGTGACAGATGAGCCATTCATAAGCGATAGGTTTCAGGGACACTCACCTAAAGCTATAGAAATGTCACATAACATCTATGCATATAAATTCAACCATTACATGTAGACATTTTGCTACAAGTGAACCATGCTAATACAAGGGAAATTAACCACTGAAAAAAACTAGCATGATGAAGCTAGCTTGTTTGTATTACTTTAATGTTAAAAGGGACAAACAGACCACATACTAAAGAGTTTCTTATTATGAGTTTATTTAAAAGTTTTCTTATAAATGCCAGGGAAACTTAGTTAAGTAGTACGATTACACTGAATTAATTTGACCCGTTTCACTATGCCTTTTGTTTGTGACCTTGTCTCGCTTCATGGGAGGAGGCCGATGACATTCAATGGGAACAATGGAGCCCCTACGTGCCAATTAGCCACAATTAAGGGCAACACAGACTCGTGTCAAAACATGAGGCGCCCCCACTGTTTGCTGTCGTCTGCCATCAGAGTGCAGCATGCTCCTCAGGACGGAGAGCTCACTGGGCCCTCGCCTGTAAAGGGGCTGCCACGCGCGTCTCAGATAGCCCCTCTCTACAGCAGTGAGAACTGGAGGGGCATTGACGGCACACAGACGGGTGAGGTGTTTGGAGTCTAAGAAAGGTGGGGGTATATCCACAGAAACATGAGCACAAAAGGAGGCGACACACTTCACGTCAGTGCTATTGTGCCCCGGCTCGGTGTCAGAGGGTTGCAGGGTGTGTGTGTGTGTGTGGGGAGGGTGGTCAGAGTAAAATCAAGTGAACACCACAGCAACATGTTGTCAGTGACGATAGTGGCTGAGCTTACGCGTGAGGGGGGCATGTTGTGACGGGGACGGGGCTGAGTCCGCTGGCTGACCCTGATGGCACATGTCCTGACCTCTACAGTTAGATAGCTAAAGCAAGGAAAAGCCTTGGCATGAAAATACTAACTAAGGAAGCAATGGTTAATGGGTAGGCAATGATATGCTATTGCGCTTTACCATTTTATGATCTGATCTGATCTTTTCTATATATTAAATCCAGTTTTGAAACAAAAATGGAATACATGATTTAAACACATTTTAAATGCTTCCGTGGCTTCAATATAATGACCTACTGCAACAATAACTCAATGTGAAATACCAATCCAGAATGTTGAATGTTTGAAAGGCTTTTTCACAATTATTTGGCATTTTCTACAATGAAACAAAACACATAAATCAAGGCTAATTAAAATATGGCATAGGCACAGTCACTTACCATCATCTGAAAGATCTCTGTGCTTTTCATGGTATGAGTCTTGGGGTATCTGGGACTGTCTACCTGTCTGTGAAGAAGTAATAGGAGAGTTAAAGGCTAAGACCATTGTTAACCATTATGGAACTAATTATTGTTTTTAGACAAATAATGAAATTACAGGATTGAGTGAGAGACTAAGAAAGAGGGTAGAATGAGCATTATGGCATCCAAATGACTACTATATATTATTATCACATCTAAATTGCTGAGATTAATTTAATGTGCAGGCTATATATTCTTTCAGAAATTTGGTCATAAACGAATAGCTCGTAACCTGCTGAGTTTGTTGCTGGGTTCATTGCTAATAACATTTCTAACAGTACAACGGTAAACAATACTTTGCAGAATACGGTGGTTCTGAAAGCCACCAAATCTAAAGACATACCCACAGACCTCCTCCTCCTTCTCCCTTAAAACAGAATTGGTTAAAAAAGACCTAGAGTTCAGCTCCCTTAGGGTGCCTTGCAGCAGAGTCAGGCAACTTCACTGGATTCCCAATTAACATCCAGCCCTTCATTTCATTTTCCTTTGTGTCAGTATGTGCAGGAGATGTGGAAGAGGACCATGTTTCATTAACACTGCTTAATGGCAAATTAGGGTGGGTCCCTGCTTTCCATCTAAAGTAACACTAACAAAAACAAAGTCACAAAAGAGCTGGTGCACTATATAAAATGCAATGGCAATAACATATTTCAGATGAATATATTCTGTTCCAGTGCAAGAAATTTGATGCTGCAAAATAATGATTAAAGTACACTTAAGACAGTACAATTTTCTTTCAATGGAAGCTGAATTGGTTTCCCTACTCATTGCATTTTCGTTTGAACATTATAAACATATATCCAGGTGGATCAAAGACACTTTTGGAACTTGTCAATAATGTGCCAAAAGCAAAAAATGCATATCTAGAATGTTATATGACCAAATAATAATTTCAAGTTGTAAAACATATCTTAAAACGACAACAAGCTTATCTGCAAAAAAGAAAAACGTCTTTTGTTTGGCAGGCCTAAATTAAAGATATCCCATTACGTTTCATAAAAATGTCTTTTGGAATGAACCAGATCATTTTATTTTTCTAAATTAACATTAGTGTTTCGCTCATACTGCAAAACTAGAGCTAAACGCAACAACGATTTCCCATTCAATAAATCACAAATTCCTCTATAGTTGGCAATTGATGTGGTTCTGAGTTTATCCATCGAAGGTTATACAGAGTGATTTACTGTATAGGCCTAGTGTATATATATATATATATATATATATATATAAAAGGCTAACCTTTTGCACGCTGATAATACTACTACAACTAATAATAATAATAATAATAATAATAATAATAAATAAATAATAATAAATAGGCTAATAAAATAACAATAACAATAAATTATGTTTAAAGAAATTATGCATTTAGTCTTGCCTTGCTGTTTATTACTCAATTATTAATTTTAAAAAATGAAGACGCACCTGTGTCGCCAGAGCCATACATTTCACATTCTACATAAAACACACCGATTGTTTTATTGCAAGAAAAGAGTAGCCTACTCACATCATGACTGTTGCTGTTTGGGCTTATCTCCGTCTCATTGACTAAAGAGGACTTGATTTCTGCCAAGTCCCCTTCTTCTTCCGAGTGGTTAATCTCTGCGAATATCTGTTCTTTCTGTGGGTCTCCTTCGTCTTTGAAGGGAATCATTTCGTCGGTGGCGCAGAGCTCCGGGTCCCCGCCGCCTCCTCCACCGGCTAACTGTGGCATTTTGATTTATTCAAGCACCCACACAGTTCGAATGGGGTTCAAAATCCCGAAACTTAAAGTTGAGAGATTCCAGAAAGAGGTTATACAATCTATGCTTTAAGCCTAGCGTGATTACAAGGCGTGCAAACACGCTGCCTGTGTTTTGGCTAAAGCAACAGGAGTGCGGCTGGCTTGCTATGATGTTTGAATTGTAGGCTATGTGGATTCTTCAAATTATTAGGAGTCCAAAATAAGAAAATTAAAAAAGTTATCGCTACAAGCGGATATTTTGTGTGCGCTCCGAGTGTGACACACTCCTGTTTGGCTCTTTAAAAATGGCAAAAGTTAGACTTCAGACGTGCCTTATAAATAAGCGGAAGAAAACAAACTGAATTGCTCCCTTGACGGTCCCGTGGTAAAATTAAACAAAAATCGCATGAAATGATGTCTCGTGTAGTTCCCCGTTCTCAGCCTCGGAGCCAGTAGCTGTCCTCTTGTGAAAAATGAAAAAGAGATAAAAGTAACTAAGATAAGAAAAACAAGAAAAGAAAGTCGAAAATCGTGGATTCGCTACAAAGGTAACAAACTCACGCGCGTGCTCTGTGTTTTAAATATAACTCGCCGAGTGTTCATTTCTTCTTCTAGATTCGGAATACATATCTGAACGTGTTCATTTAACAGTAATAAAGCTATAAAATGGTTAAGTTATCGTGAGTAAAGCGCTGTGGACCCGAGTTCCAAACTGGAGCGCCGCTCCACGAGTAATGTAGCGGCTGTAGATGTGTTTGTAAAGTAGCTAGCTCTCCTCCCCCTCCTCTCTCCGTTCTCTTCCTTGCAGTGACTGCGAGCGTAAAGATGAAAGAGAAGCCGCCGCTGTGATTGACACCACACCGATTGACACTCCTGAGAGAGAGGGAAAGAGAGGGAGAGAGAGATTTATACAGCTCACAAATGGGTAGACAGGAAGAGAGGCGGGGATGCAGTGTCGAAGCTGACACCAATCTACAGACTCACTCTACTGATGAAAATAGAAGGTGGAAGTTTTCAGAGCTCCGCTACAACTTTGTATAGCCTACGAGGTGTTGAGATAGAGCGTCTGAATTAGGTGTTCAGTGTGAGTAGTGCGTTGAGATCGCTTGTTTTGATCAGTAGCGTAGCACGTGATCAATTAATTTGTCTAAAACACAGATTGTTTTTTTATGAAGGGGCTAGCTTGATAAAACTTAGTAATACTTTCAATGCCATCTTAAGAAAAGGCCTATAGCATAACGTTGAAGAAAACTTCAAGCTATCCCTTCAAAAGTCGCGTTCGCTTTAATTGGGACCTCCAAGTTACCCGGATTGTTTAGCAATTGTAGCGGCTTGTGTTATAAAAGAAGGTAGTTTATGGTTAGTTTAGGACACCTTACCTTAGTTAGGAGATGGTGAGAGACGTGTTGGAGACATTATGTTTTCTCTATCCAATCTGAATTGTTATTGTTGGATAAAATCGAATATATATGTTTAAGACAGTAGGCCTATTCTAAAATATTTCCAGCTTGAGGGTAACTATCGAATCTGTATTATAGAAATGTAGGCCCACACTATTTTTATGCTTAGCCTACATTGCAAATATTTGGACTAAACATCGTTCTGATGGATAGGTTATGTAGCCTACATTGGCCTCCCATCGCATTGTCTTTTGTCTGAAATAAAACATGACTGATTTGCACAATTGCTCGACAATTGTAGGACATGAAAACTAAACACACAGACGGGGTCACAACATTCAGCAAGGATATTCATTTGCACGTAGGCTACACAAACATAGGCTTACTGATATTCAGCACGTGAAATATTTTACACGGTGTTGTCAACTGTTACATCACTGCAAAAGGTGCTCAAATTAGGCTACTTTGACGCCAAAGCCACCAAACAGCGACCACCATGAAGATTGTGAATGACCCAGATGTTTTAAATTGCCAAGTTAAACAGCAATCTATGAAATAAATCTCTCATTTATTATGCCTTTCTAAAAGTAACGTTAGTTGTAATTGAAACACTAACGATTAGGCTAAACAATAGTCCTAGGTTGAAATGTAAATAAATATGGGTCTCCCTCAAGACAAAAATGTATGGTGAAAACAAAAAGGGAGAAAAACATGAGGGAGTGTGTTTCTGCGGCTTGCTGTGGAGAGATTGCGTGAGAATAACTTTGGAGTAGGAGGCAGATCTTTATAAAGCACGGAGGTGGGGTTAGCGGGAGGAGCCGCGGCTGCCTTTGATCTTCGAGCGGCTGGTTCTTTCATCCCCGGTTTCCCCCCTCGCTCTCCTTCGCCTTTGTATGACTAAATTTGGTATGAGGATGGAGACGGGCCAACATTTCCACGTGTGCGTTCATCCCAGCTGAGAGGGAAAGCAAGGGTTCTCTTCCGGGTAAGGAGACAGCGAAAAAGATCAAAGGCTTTAGATTTGGATCCGAATGTGGATTCAAAAGAGCCGAGACTGGCCGCATTCCAGAGTGTAGCGGAAAGCCACACACACACAAGGCCTACTCATGCTTCACATTCGTCACAAATTAGACAAAATATAGGCCTACTTTTGGTCATTAATGAATATGGTGTTATTCGAATAAATTATGTCACCATAAAAAAGACATGCTAAATATAGCCCATGTATTTAACCTTTATTGTGTTTTGTCATCCAAAATTCTATAGCAAATGCAGTTTTCTCCGTTTTTTTTATCGTCAAAAGTTTATAAAACGGAAGCGTTTCAAATGTTTATTTAGCAGTAGCGTTCAAGTGTTCACTTAGCACTAATTTCATGACTGAGGACAAAAGTCTTTAGTTTATTTTAATAGACTACACATGTGTGAGCAGAGTAGGCTATAGGCTATGTTATTTGTTGTTGGTTTTTATTCAACCCGAAGACTTCAACTGAATAACATTTATCTAATGGAAATTACAATAGGCATTCCAGAATTAAAGTTAAAAAACAGAAATGGCTGTAGAAATCCATCCATTCTTTAGACACTATTCATTTATTCACAGCACTTTAGCACCACCTTAATATGCAATAGACTATTTTATGTTTAAACCAACAAACAAAACAAAATGTTGTGAACCTTTGAGGGGTAAGGCTTCGTTGGCACCAGCCATGCTTGTTAATCTCACTATACTGTCAAAGCTAAATGGGAAATAAGAGGAAACTTTAAAATGTGAAAAAGTATATTTTAAGAAAAAGAACATTTGCATTTCTGTTCTAATGAGTTCACAGTGGTGACCCCTCTGGATCTCACATGAAAAGGAAGCTTTCCTGCTGTGCTATGACCTGAATTTAGTTGTCTCTCACGCTCAGCTTCTGCATTTTGCATGTTATATAACCTTGAACGAGCAGAAATATATCTATACATGGCATAATTTATCATGGTATGTTTGAACTGCTAATCTGAGAATGGTAGATGAAATTCAATCTGGAGAGAGGAATTTCTTTTGCCCCTTCAAGAGTAACACACTGTTATTGATAATTGCAAACCATAATGAATTGTAGCATTTATGTCATTAAGGTGACTGAATTCTAATCAGTAAAGGTTTTTTATATGTAAATACACCATTGATTTTGTTGTTTGGGGGAGACAGAGGGAGAGAGAGAGAGATAGAGAGAGAGACTCAAGTGCATTCACCTTTTAACCAAAGGTGAGGAAATGCAGGACTAAATATAGTCACGTCTTTTACCACATGCACACGTCTGTGTATATGTGTGTGTCCTCTACTTTGGATTGGCATAGGCCACAGCTCAGATTCCACCTGCTGCTGTCCTGACAACTCCTGAGATCTGAAATTATAGCTCTGACGCTCGCAGCCACAGCCGAATAAACGACAGGAAACAAATATCAAATTAAGATGAAAAGAGCATGCAATTAAATCTTTGAAAAAAGGATGCCATTCATCAAACCTCAGAAAAAGAGAGTGAGATTCAGACTAAGGGGGAGGTCCAAGATGAGTGATCATTTTCTCTGCCCTTTGATTGGAGGGAGACAGGTGATGTTAGAGGAAAGTGTCTTGGGGGGATGGTTTAGTGTGTAACACCACTTGCTTGCCTGCCCTGTGATCTGGTGATTTACTGCAGCCCCGGCAGAAAGGCGAGACATGCTGTTATTAAATTAAAATGATCTTCCCTCTGCCAGGGGAGCGGGCCAGTGGGGGAATTTGACAGGTCAGCCAGGTAGAGGAGTTTTTTGAAGCATGATTTGTGAACAAAGCTTGTCTCAGCATCTACGGCTTGACACACAGACACACAGACACACACACACACATTTTCGAATTTTTTAATGCACATTTAGACTCATAGGTAACAAACACTCACCCTACACTCAAATTAACATTATCAATACCTCTCCAGTTTTAACTCCCTATAAAATATATTTGTCAAATCATTATAGCTCCTTGCTATAATGAGTATTCCCTGCATTACAGATGAAACAACTTGCAATCTATACAAGTGATTGTTTTCCATTGTTGTGCACAGGATATCCAAAACAAGCCAATGTTTCTCTGTTGTCACAGCTCAAGATTAATAGCTAGTTCAATATTGGCCTGACCCAGACCTTTGGAGGACCTGTTTACATACAAACTCTCACATGTCCAAAGAGTTATCTTTGGGGCTGAAATGTTCTCTAGCTATATGGGTTTAAAGCCAGCCTAACTTCTAAGAATGACTTCACAGCAATTCTCATTGTCACATGTAGAGTTTAGATAATACCATAATACCATAATGCAAAGAAGCTATCTGATTAGATGAAAAAAGTGTATTTTCCCATCTTTTTGTCATATTAGCTGATCTATTTAACTTATATAGATTGCTGAACAATATGTCAAATAAGCACTTCCTGCTATTCTTCACCAGAAAAAAAAGAATACTTTAGAGTTAATTTAACATTAATTTCTAATTTAAATTAATGTAATTCAAAGGTTGTTTTTATGAATTCAGCTTTTTTTTATGAGGCTTGCACACATGCCATCTTTACCTAAGACTGCATGTAACCATAACATTGTGCACACATTCCTGCACAGCTATGAATGCGGTCGCTATATGGCCAGCACTTTTGAATTAGCCCAGGTGGTGTGAGTGTGCCCTTGTAGCTGGTGCACAGAGGAAGTGTGACGAGAAAGTTGTGCATTGGCCTGGTCTTCTTTCATCCTGTCGTGTTATTGGAGGAGGCATTGAGCCTGTGTCAGGGCCTGCTGTGGCCGGGGTCAGAGGTGTCGGCTGCCCCGCTGTGGGGTCAGGAGGCCCCGTCCAGCCTGTAATCAAGCGCACAGCTCACAGCCACCCCTCCACACACCACCCCCCCACCGCCAGCCTCCCCCACCTCTCCACCAGCGCACCATCCCCACACATCAAACAAGCTCCGTCCCCTGTGCCATCAGCCCCTGTGTCCGATCACATCAATGCAGAGTGGTAAACAGTAAACAGGCGGCTGTTTGTGGGAGTGTGAGGCCAGTTGTGCACACATACATTTATGTGTGTGAGTCTGTGTAAATGAAGTGAGTGTGTACGTGTATTGGAGGGAGAGCGGGAATTGTGTGTGTGTGTGGTTTCTGTTTGGGTGCCTTATACCACCCCCACATAGTTTAAAGTATAACTAGCAGTCTGGGCATTGGAAATGCTCAGAGCCAGCCGAGTGTGAAGCCGATGCATGCTGATTGATTTCGCTTCCTCTTCGAGTGGAAACTCCAGAATTCCCAGGTGCTATTACTGCACAGAGCTTTACCACGCTCACTCTCAAGCCAATTTGACAGATTGGCCTTCAGTGAAAAGATGGATTAAGGAGCATCGAATGGCATTTTGTTTGTGTGTTCAGAGAGACGAGTTCCTTTTCCCTTCTTTCTCATCTTCACCTCCCCTCATTCCCAGCCTGTCCCTACCAGAACCTGACTCATACCTACCGGGAAATATTGGCCACGCTTTATAGATGCAGGCAGCCTGAGTCACTTATGGTTACTGTCTGACTGGAGGCAAACTAGTGTGATTAATGGGATGTACTATTTTAAGCACTTTACTGGATTTAAATTAAAATGTAATTCCACATTGTAAATTGAAGTATGAGTTGTCTGAGTTAAGGACAGTTTTAAATATGAGAATGACTATTTTAAAAAATATGTCACAAACCAGCCTGCAGTTCAGATTTTGTGTATGATCTTCAAGATACATTGACTGAAAACTGGAGCATTCTTGGAGGTAGTGCCCTATTTCTGATTTATTCTGATTTATAAACTTATGTTATATTTGGTGGCAAATGAATATTTATGGTGATTTTGATACATTGAACATTTGTGCTATGATTTATATGATTTATATTATGTCCATTTGTGGCAACATTTGTTTTTGTTTTGAGAAACTCTTGCAAAATATTAGATGCAGGTGTTTTCTGAGAAAATGCTCACAATATAACTCAGAGGGTCGGTTGTTAGAATTCTGATTAGATCTTATTTTTTAGATGTGTCAATCAATACAAATGTCTCTCTCACTTGGTGCCTAGCGCTCCCTGCTGCTTGTGTGGATACCCTGTTATGGGGCGGTGGAATTGACCCTGTTATGGGGTGGTGGAATTGTGTGGATACCCTGTTATGAGGCGGTGGAATTGTGTGGATACCCTGTTATGGGGAGGTGGAATTGTGTGGATACCCTGTTATGGGGAGGTGGAATTGTGTGGATACCCTGTTATGAGGTGGTGGAATTGTGTGGATACCCTGTTATGGGGAGGTGGAATTGTGTGGATACCCTGTTATGGGGTGGTGGAATTCTCACCATACATTTGTCATCTCTCATAGTGGCATGCTGAATGCAACAGTGCTGTGTTTACATTTAAGACCCTTATTTCTAGCCTGGCGTGGCCAGACTTAATTTTGTGGGTTGGATAAATCCGGGCTGGCTTCCAGGCAAACTTATTTCACTACTGTAGATACACAATCCCTAACCCTAATTGTATCCAATTTGTTGCTTATTTGTTGAATGTTCAAACATCCAGAGCCATGAGCCATAACAGCTACTGACTGAAACAACTTTCTACTACAGCCACATTGGTTAACTTTTTTTATTTACCATGTTATTTGGGTGTATCAGTTACAGAAAGACAAGACGTAGATGTTTACCTTCAAGTTCTGATTACATCGAAACATTCACTTTCTTAAGTGAAAGAAGAGACTCAAATCAATAGCCTGTTTGCTTTCATGTGGTCATGAGTGATGTGGTGTGATGCCTCAGCAAACCTTTTGTACCTGCTCAGGTACAGTATTCTTTGTGTGTATGTGCGTATGCTTTGCCTGTGCAGAAAAAAGTGTCATGCATTATTATTTCACATATTTGAAGCATTATATGCGCATACATTCTACATTACTATAGCATGTTGGAATTATGTAGGTAAAAGTAGACATTGAATTATGCTTAAAAACTCTCTCTCTCTCTCTCTCTCTCTGTGTGTGTGTGTGTGTGTGTTCGTTATCTATCTTACACATTTACATGTGCCTTTTGGGCATGGTCCATTCACTGACTGTGAATGTCCATGTACATATACAGACACTACCTGATACATATACAGACACTACTATGCTCCTCCTTTTACCTGCACAGACTGCACCCACATCAGGCCCCTCCCCAGCAAGCCCACACACCCCTCCCCCTTGCTGGCCCCGGTCCAACCATCTGCCTGCTGAATCCCAGTTCTGTGTGCCCTGGAGGAATACTGATTTCAGCACTGACTTTAACCAAATCACACAAAACAGGCGCAGAATCTGTGCAGGGTTTTGTAAATATTTGCTTGCGCTCCCTCTATGATCTTCCCTCCCAGAGCACCCAGATCCGTGGGTAAACAAGGAGCATGCCGGCGCGAGCTGGAAGGATCCCATGGCCTGTGTTTACACTGTTTACGCCGGTGTGTGTGATCGTCTGACGTCCTTCCTCCTTCCCATGGGCCCCTTCTTCTTTATCTCCTCTTCATCGCATGGCCTTCCTCTCGCAAGCGACCTTCTCCAGAACACTTCGTCTCCTCACTTTGATTTTGCCTGAACATCGTAAACAGGCCTCTCCCAATGGGGGATATCATTTTTCCAAGTAACACTGTGTTTAGCGATCGCCACAACTTTGATTCTGTGTGTCTGCAAAGGAGGATGCATTCCGTGGGATCATGGGGTAGGCACACACACCGAGCCAGACATTGATGATTTAGGACAAGTTCAGGACAGGTCCTCCAGAGATGGGACATATCAGACAACCCCCAACTTTCACCCCTCACACACACAGACACACACACAGACACATGGGAAAGACAAAAAAGGAAATTTAAATATCATGGATACTTCCTGTCTATGTGGACCAGCGATGGGCTCCGTCGGAGACATTAAAAACATTCCCATCTTTTTATTGACCTCCTGGGTCTCATCCACGAACCGCTCGAGGTTTTCATCCTGGCTAGTCAGAAGCCTCAGACAGGTTACGACTGCTTCCTTGGCCACTGGTAAAACAATAGAGGCGGAAAAGTCCAGTTCCTCCTCTTCCCTATAAAGGGAGCAAGCGTCCCGGTGCAGTTGCAGCAGCAGCAGCAGCAGCAGCCTCCCTGAAATGGCTTCAGAACTGAATGTATCTTCTCTATTAACAAGGCCTAATCAAAAGGACCAGCGGTGGCAGCTCAGTATACTCCAGCCTGCTGTTAAAGAGTCGCAAGGGTTCAAACAGTGGGGGAGGAGGAGGAGGTGGTGGAGGGGGAGGTGGAGGGGGGAGTAGGGATGTGGCAGAGAGATGTCACCGAGGAGAAGATATTTATTGAGTCTGATTTTGCATTTGGCTGGGTGTCGGCTATGATGAGAAGTCCCGCCGGATTGGAAGCCTCCTAGGAGAAGGGAATCATTTCTGTCCAGAGATGAAAGGGAGGCTTGAGCGATGTTCACACGCTGTGTGCCGCACATTCAGCCTTTATGGACCGAGGCTGAGACTTGAAGGCATGTGTTTACCATGAACACGAAAGCACAGCATCACATAGTGTACCTGTTATCAAGACGGGCCATTTTAAAGACAACTTTCACCAGATCTGATGAAACATTAGCGAGCAAATGAAGCACTTCTATGTAGCACAAGTGAGTTCGCCCAGTACAATCAATACAGCCCCATTTCATCGGACTCATTAAAGGTTCTCTTTATTGCTGGGTTCTTTGTGAATCTTTGAGAGAGGCTTCATTAGAGACGCCTGCGTGGCCCTGAGGTTATGAAGCCGCGATGGAGCCGGCGGTCCAGGGAGGACGTTGCCATGCAGCAGCGGAGTGGGCTTCGAACCGCACCACGCTGTGTGCCTGATGAGCAAAGCCTTCCAGTGGGGAGCCTCCTCGCATCCACACCCCACTCCAGAACCCACTCACTCCGGATCAGCCTCTCCCCACTGGAGGGCTCGGGCTGGGAGATTTGGAATGGGATTTGATTGGAGGTGACGGATGGACAAAATGAAACTGTAGCTGGTCAGCGTGCGCATGGGACTGTGTCCTCTCGAGACTCTGCGCACTGAAGGCCAAGTTCAGGACTGCTTTATTCATTTATTTCAACATTATTCTATTTATTTTCCACTTGAAGAGCTTGAAGAACAACTCTGTATGGCAAAAGGAGGACAAACGTGATGATGGGAGGACTTTGTGGCTTTGTGGTTTCTTTTAAATTAGTTTGAGATCAAATGTTATGATTTCAGAGACAAAGCGGGTGTTTTCAAAGACTCAAGTATAGAGACAAAAGCAAGAATTCTTTAGAAAAAAATAATTAAAAGTGTTTAATGTATAATTAAAATGCTAAATAAATAATATAATGCCCATCTACGTACTTGTGCATAATAAACTAGTGATAACTTTTAATGATGGAAGCAGTATAAAACTTTGCAATAATCAGCACAGTGTTCTAGCAGAACTACAGTAGTAGTCAACTTTTAGACTAGTTAACTAGTAGCTTCTAGAACTAATCATCAACTTTTTTTGAAATGCATTTTTTAACAATAGCAGATGGTAACCCAGTTATGATGTAAACAAAATGGAAGTCAATGTTGTTTACATTACATTTCACAACCTGTCAATAGGAACGCCAAAGACCAATTTGACATCTTGCCCTTTACTTGCATTGGACATTCAGATGTATAAGAAGAAAGCAGTTCTACATATACTGTATATATGTATACATATGTATATAGTTTTATATATATATATATATAACTGTTTCTTCTTATCTTATCTTCGTATCTTAATCTTTATCTGTCTTCTGTTGAAATTGTCATGTATAATTTCTTGCAGAAATGCACATGCTAACCTGAACTTTCATGTATGCACCCATTTGCCCCCACCAACACACACACACACACACACACACACACACGAAATCCTCCAATAATTCTTTCCTTACTTAAAAAATTGTGCATAATGTCTGGCAGAAGGGACTGTGTGTTGCTCTCTCTCCCCCCAACAGCAGCGAGCTCTTTTGTGTGTGGTTAATGATGTCCCTTTTGTGCGTGCGGGGTGGGCAAGGGGCTGAAGATGTGGCTGCGCTGTGTCAGAGCGAGTGGCGCAGGGTCTTAGCGTGACTGGCAGCTGCGGTAATCCTGCCTTTGTGCCCCGCGAGAGGCCCACTGAGCGCGCCCCGCCGCTCCAGACGAGCCAGATGGGACGGAGCACCACATCTAAACCCACACAAAGGGCCCAGCGCGGCCTGAGCCGGGCCGGAGTTTGGGCTTGTTTGGGCTCCGGGCAGCTCTGGTTCCCAAGCATTTCATTTTTGTGGTCGATCTAAAGCGTGCCAGATAGCACTATGATTGGTGGCAGCTTCGCACACACACACACACACACACACACACACACACACACATATACTGTGGACACTATTACACACATTGAGTCATGCAAGCCCTTTCACCCATAGGCACACTAAATCAGATAAACACACATACACACAGTCTCTATTTACCATAGAGACCACAGCGTGATGCTTTCTCATTGCTCATTGTGGTTTAGACTGAGGTTTGCCTCATCTAGTTCCCTTGACTTCATCATAGAAAGCTTTCCTCAATGCCTCTCATGTCATTCTGTGCCCTTGGTAGGGCATGCGTATGCGTCAGTGATGACACCACTAAGAGTCCAGAAACACCGTGTCTCAGAAATGTTTGGTGCCAGTGGATTTCAAAATAAATTTTTGTCACCAAATCGTCATTTAAATGAAGCAAGGAATTTCTGTGGCAGGGTATACAACTAATCTACATATTTGATGTTGTATCTGAGTAATTACGATGTCTTAAACCATAATATTATCTCAAGAAATGGAGAGGAGACTGGCAGCTCTTTGATTCTCAGTGTATGAGCGCCTCACTCTAAACTTCAAATGAAGCAGACAAAGCAAAGGGATTTCACAGCGAAACAAACTCCATTGATCTTCTGCTTTCTTCTCGATTTTTATTAAACTAGTGGCTTAACACTAAAAAGATTTCTACCGCCTTCA
Source organism: Alosa alosa (assembly GCF_017589495.1). NCBI lineage: Eukaryota > Metazoa > Chordata > Actinopteri > Clupeiformes > Clupeidae > Alosa > Alosa alosa. The sequence goes on along the minus strand of NC_063189.1, from coordinate 22,006,151 downwards.
AAACACCCATTAATTACAGCTACAGAAATGGCTCCTCTCTGCTACAACTTGGCGATAAATGGCGCTCATCACAGCAGCAAATCCTTATAGCCAGTCTGAACATCCCTTCCCCAAACACTTGGTAAAATCAACCATTCACATAACAAGCCGACAGTCATCACATCTGTGGATAACACAACTGCATATTAAATTTACTTCTAACTAAGATCAGTAAAGTGTGATGTGAATATTAATGGCCAATAATCTTTTATGTGGAGCTCATTAAGTGAGCATTTATATAGTGGGAAAACTCACTATCGAATCCCTGTGTTTAAATGTCACTTCATTTAGCTGATGCCACAGGCAACCTGAGAGAGCTCTATAATACTGTTACTGACTGCTGGGCTGGGAGACGCAGGAGGACCGAGCTGCCTCACTTCATGGGATTGGATAATAGTGGCTCAGGTAGGAATACATTATCAAGGGCCCAAATTGGTTGAAGAGAGTAGAGGAAGAAGGAAAATAAATGAATCTGAAGCTGTTTTGCTTGAGCGTCCAAATCCTCAAATGAACTTGGGCGGAGGTGTGTGTGTGTGTTTGGTGGGGGTAACACTGGGGTTCAGCAGAGTGCTAACTCAGTCTGTGTGTGTGTGTGTGTGTGTATGTCTGTCAGTGTGCAGACCATATCCACTGAAAAGACAGTGAGCCTTTGGGTCTCCTGATTTAAGTGGGGATTAGGGATGTGAAAGAGCACTGTACCCCCCCTACCCAATTGGAGATGGGTAATTGCCTGACTCCCTGAGTTGGGAGTCTTTCATGCCTGGCCTCGCTTTGGGCATAATTTACTACTGCATATACACCTTCACAATGTCTTTTAATGTGAAACACAGATGAAAGCATGAAAGCATCAACCAGTGCTGATTTCTGAATGATTGAAACAGATATAACATGTTGTGTAGTGAAATCGGTCATCTTAAAAGGTCTCGCATGCAAATGTCATCATGTTGTGGCAAAGAACTGGGCAAGATCAGAGGAGCGCACAGTAATTGCAACCACCAAACTTTTCGAGAGAGCCAGAGAAAGTTCCAGAAGGCCATGTGAGCCTTTCTGTCTATGATGTGAGTGATGAGCTCGTCTTTCAAGGGCTCCCAAAGGACGGAGCACTTCAAGAGCTTTTCAGAACCCTTCCAGCAGACTCTGTCCCGGCCTCAGAGATCTCTGGCGGAGGGAGAATGGGAGAAAGTGAGAGCGCCCGCGCGTCTGAGAGGCTGAAAGAGAACAAATACTCCTACCAAGAAACTCTAAATGAAAGAAAAGGGCAACAGAAACTCAGGGGGGTTAAAGAAGCATCAGATCAGATGAGATAAGAACACAGTCGGCTGCCGGACTTTTTTCTCCCTCCCTCCCTCCTCTTTTTGGGCTCACTGAAATCAGGCACCTCTTTTCAATCTGATTGAATGTAAGACTAAAAGAGGACCAGAGGAGGCGAGAGCAGCGTGAGTGTGCCCAGTAGCTTTTAGTCAGCACTCTAATGAGTTCCTGAGGGAAAGGAGCCTGTCAATCATGCCGCACTCCTGTTTTTTTTTTTTTTTTTCTTCTCCCGCCAACACTATCATGTCGTCCTGTACTGTAGAACCAAGGGGCATGAAATAATTAGAGATCACCAAGTTACCACTACTTTATTTTTTTTTTACATGAAATGCAGAGAGGGGAGCCAGCCAAGCTCATTTACATTGGGGAGGGGTGGGGGGTGCGGCTGCGGCTGCTTTTGGGGGTTTGGGGGTGGCATTTCGGGAGAGTGCTTTACATTTTGTTTTCTTTTTCCTCCTGACACCCACTTTTGCAGAGATTGTAGCAGGAACCCAAGTCTGTGCTCCATGTAAATGCTCTCCTCTCCTGTTCTTCTCTTCTCTTCTCTTTCCTTTCATTTCATCTCTCCCTTCTCCGGCGCTCGCTGTTTGTGCTTTGTTGTGAAGGAGCAGAGTGCAGGCGAGTCAGGCGAAAGTGGGTGTAGATAGCGAGCTATGCAGAGTGACACATGATGAAAGCTAATGCTGCTGCTTTGGGAGCAGTCAGAGAGCATCCTCTTCTCAGGAGAGAGAGGGGGAGAGAGAGAGAGATGGAGGATGAGAGAAGGAGAGAGTGAGAGACAGGCTCTTGCATCAGGCCTATTGTTAGTCAGATATACAGCAGAGTGAGTTCAATATGGAGAGGATTGGAAAGGGGGCATGATGTTACATATTTGTTGATTAAATATTTATGAGCCATCATGAAGAGAGAAAGATGGTGAGTGAGAATGCCTGAGACTCGACAATACTGAGCATCTGACCAATTAGCATTAGCGTTCCACACTCCCTTCATTTGAGCGCCGTGTTTAGAGGCGTGGGCAAACGCAGACAAACAAAACAGAGGGACGAGGGGACGGAGGGAGGGTGAGCCAATGCACAACAAGCCAGCCCCAAAACAAAACAAGATGCGGAGATTTAGCCAAACATCTGCATGTGAATGGGACCCGGCTCAATATGGCAAGCGGACACTGGCAAGCAGCTCCTGTAATTGGTGGCGAACAATGACGGCCGTCGAGTGAGGTGGAGACCAGGGAGAAATGGAGAAGATGGGAACCACCAGACAACAGACCTTCTGCTTGGTGATGTACTTATTCTGTAGCCTCATCAGCTGCAGTGCCCTTGGAGTCTATCATACAGACAAAAAAATCGTGAAATGAGTCTGGTCTGTCAGTAAATCAGATAAGAGGGGCTAGCGCATGTGAGAGATGCTGGTTACTTGGTCCTGCATCATTGAGTCACCATTGCTAAAGGGGAAGAAACAGCATTGGCTGTAACAGAGCACTGAAAGTAATGCTGTGTTTCACATTGCATAAACAGTGCCCTCTAGGTACAAACAACCAGCTCAAGACTTGGGAGTCTGCATAATTTCACAATTGTATGACTTACATAATGTGCGCACGCACGCACACACACACACACACACACATATATATATATATATATATATATATATATATATATATATATATATATATATATATATATATATATATATATATATATATATATTAGATATTCACACATACACACACAATCCAAAAAGGCTAAAAAGGTTAATTGCTTTTCTTATTAAGTGCAGCCCTTGTTATTGTGATAATGTTTATATATGTGTAACCTGGCTTCCAGTGGGACAGTTATCCATAACCTAGAGGTTAATCATCACACTGTCTCCCCTCAGCCAGCTCACTTCTATTTTCCTAGCAGCACACTACTGCTAATCACAGCAGCACTGCCTGCACCAGCACGGAGATGGAGCGAGGGAGGGTTTTTTCATGTCCACTCATGGGGAGGGGTGTGTGTGTGTGTGTGTGTGTGTGTGTGTGTGTGTGTGTGTGTGTGTGTGTGTGTGTGTGTGTGTGTGTGTGTGTGTGTGTGTGAGTGAGTGAGTGACTGGGGGGATTGGTGGGGGGTGATGACCCCCGCTAGCCTGGCGTGCATTGGCGGACGATCAAACACAGAGCAGAGTAGATGGAGAGGGTGGGGGGCAATCGGGCGTCCATGGGAGAGGGGCCAGCTCTGATCTCGCCTCCCCGAGTGTGCTGAGGGAGAGAGGAGGCAGGCGGAGGGAGAGGGCTGGGCTGGGGTGGGGTGAGGATGATGGGGGTATGTTATCTCCCCAGCATCACTGAGAGGGCGGAACTGAGCCATTAAAACACCGCAGGGCATCACCGAGGGCTCGCGGGGCTGGTCAAGGTGCGGCCACTCTAGCTGGTCATTATCTGACCATCTCTCTCTTGCTGGCTATCTGCGTGTGGTTTGCGTGTGGATGTGCCTCTGCCCCAAGCCCTGGTCCCACCCTGGGGCAGCTGGCTTCCGCCTAATCAGCAGGGTATCACTAGTCCCATCTGATGCACTCCGATCTGATCTCACTGTAGACACACGCTCTCCTACTGTAAAGCTCTCCTTGGCTCTCACTGCTCTTTCTCTGAACCTCACTGCTCCTTGACTTTTTCTCTCTCTCTTGTTCTCTTTTCTATTTCTTTTGACCTCTTTTCTCACTGAGGGACCAAAGTCTGTGGTACTTTGTTTCAACTTAGTCCATTTCTCTTTCTTTTGTTATTGCAATCAACTCTCCTCTCCAGCTGATCATTTTCTGCTACTGAAAAGTACTAAAAAGAATAGAAACAGCGATACGTAACCACACACATGTGAAGCTGCTTTGCTTTACTTGTCATTAAAAAAAAAAGACTTGTGAGGTGGCCTGAAAGGTAATGATAGGAGTCAAACAGCTTTCCCTTCCAAAACACTTACACTGCCATGTCTCCTTTTTCATCATCATACCTTTCTCCCTCTTTATTCTTCTTTTTCATCATCATACCTTTCTCCCTCTTTATTCCTCTTTTTCATCTGCTCTCATCCTTTCCCCCTTTCCCAGCTCATTCTCCCAATCCTGTCAGGGGGCTGTCGAGGCCCAGGGTAGCGCGGTACGGTCCTTTGATGGAGGCCGGATTAGTGCTGCACATCCACTGGGCTGGAGCAGGGACACCGCTGCCCACCGAGAAGCCCACTAATGAGAGGCGTCACTGTCCTCGAGGACCACGTCTCCTCACTGTGTGGAGGGAGCCATGGATGATGGCATATCTAGCAAGTCAACCCACGTTTATTAGTTACTGAAGCCAAAGAAATGCTTTTGATACCTACATGCAAATATTACATTGATGCACAGTGTGTGTGTGTGTGTGTGTTGTGTTCACAGTCCTCATCCTATCTCCATGGAGTTGGTGAAAGTCTGCTATTATAGTAACCAATTAAAACTGAGAACATATGATTACTCTGAACATGCCCTATCCTTAAGCCCCAGTAAAACACACACACACACACACACACACACACACACACACACTCACACACTCACACACACACACAAGTAACCACTGCCCTTAAGTGAAAGCGGTACCCAGCAGTTTGAATGAAAAGCTGCAGCCATTATTAAATGTAATAAAGCATTAGCTGCACGCCCTCGGTGAAAGCATCAGACCTCACACGCGCGGACCTCTCCTTCCCTTGCCTCGTCTCCGAGTCTCGTCTGGTCTCGTCTCCAGGTTTGGGATGCGCATCAGAGGATCTGGTGTCGTTCCAGGGCACCTCTCCACCTCTGGGACATTACGCATGCCCTGAGGGGGACACTGGAGCAGCAGTCTCCGCCGCTACATTGACAGACGGTGAGGTAGCTCCTGGACCACGGCCCAGGGTGTAGAACAGGGTGGGAGGGTGGGTGTATGGGGACCTGAGGGCTTACCTGAGATAGGGTGCCAGCACAGGACAGCTGGAGCTGGGTGTCTGAGTGTATGTCTATGTGTGTGTGTGCGTGTGTGTGTGTGTGTATGTGTGCATGAGTGTCAGTGTGTGTGTGTGTGTGTGTGTGTGTGTGCATGTGAGTGTGTGTGTGTGTGTGTGTGTGTGTGCATGTGAGTGTGTGTGTGTGTGCGCGCATTTGTGTCAGTGTGCATGTGTGTGTGTGTGTGTATGTATGTGTGCATGTGTGTGTGTTTGCATGTGTTTGTTTTAGGGGGCGATAGAGGGTGGGGGTTGTTACTGTTCTGAGCCCCCTCTAAGTCCCTGGGGGGTGCGAGGCTTTGGAAGGCACCCCCGCCAAGATGGGAGCCAGTGGGTCCACGCTCCAGAGCACCTCATTAGGGCCCTGAAGCTGGAGCCACATTAAAGAGAACGGGGCCTGCCTTTCAACATGTGCTGGCGGGCCGTCTGCTCTAACACCCACAGAGCACTGGAGTCTGATGATGTGAATGACAGAGAGAGGGAGAGGGGGAGAAAGAGAGGGAGAGAGGGAGAGGGGGAGAAAGGGAAAGATACACGTAAGCCTTGGTGTCAGGGTGTTAGACAAGCAGGGTTATGGAGTTGGGAAAGCCCCCTGTCCTGTATTAAAGGCTCTGGCTCCACTGCTGAGCGAGGCGCGCCACCACAGGTACAGGTTGGGAAGCATCTCGGCACACCGCGCTGCCTGGCTTGCTTTGACCTGAAGTGGAGCAAAGTCAACACATTGCAGTTGTTGGCGATAATCCTGCAGGCCTCATCCAAAACTCATATCAACCATGAAATAGTCCCCCAAGTGTAAATGGGGCCTTTCCAATGGAATTCCCAAAAGGCAGTAAATCCAAGGAAGATCCAACACAATCTCCTCAGCACTGATGTCTCTCCGAGAGGAGAGGAGAGAAGGACAGAGATACAGAAAAAGAGGGAAAGAGAGAGAGAGACATAGAGACTGACAGAGCTAATCCACTAAAGTCTCCAACCTCTCCAGATACTTATAGGATAAGTGGAATGAGCCAGGCTCTCCCTCTGAAGTTGGGTGAGGGAGGTCCTCAGCGGTCTGACCCAGCATTGTTGGTGCTGTCACACTGATGGAGCTCCTCTGTTAGCACTCAGTTCACCTCTGAGCCCTCTTCAGAGTGCCAGATTAACTTGTCCCATAACAAATGCAATAGAAGGATAAGTTCTGTTTGTTTTGGTTCACCATGCGCCAGTGATGCTTACAGTGATGTCTACCCTTCCCTGGTCTTAAGTGTCATTGGGTGCATTCATATGCACTCTCTGGGGGAGAAGTCGCCAAAGACTCAAACTGCATGCACAGAATTGAAATCCATCCAGCAGCTCTTCCCTGTGAAGCCATTGCTCAGATCAATATTGGGGAGGAATGCAAACAGAAACATGCGGAGTGCTGCGACTGTTGTTGCTCCAAGCGAGAGGGGGGACATATTTCATCTGATCGGGACAGTTTAATTGATCCATGCTTTTTGAGGCCAGCTCAGCGCCGGCTCCGCCACAAGGAGCCTCTGGGGATGTTTTGACGCACTCGCACTCCACGAGACGGTATCACACAGGCTGCTAATCTGAAGATTACAGCACCATAACGAGCTGCACTCTCCTAAAAGTTTTTAATTGGGGGGAGAAGAAAGAGGTCCGCACCATCATCTTGAGCGAACTTGGCAAGACCGAGTCTCCCTCAAGTGTTTACAAGGGATCCAGCAAAGTTTAGGAACTCCGAGTTTTGTGCATTCACTTAAAACTCCACAAGGAGGGAAAAGTTTGTTTGTGTATGCTGTGTATGTTAACATTGCCACTTAAAAATGATGTACTAAAAAGTAAGAAAAATTAAATAAGAAAAAGAATGCCTGAAAATATACATTAAAATACATATTTTAAAACACATACATATTATATATTTAAAAACATTATATTGTGTCTACATTGTATCTATATTGTATCTACATGGCAAATATTTTCCATCTTTAAATGGGACACTTCACCTTAGCACATCACCATATGTAAAATGCTGCCCTCATTATGTGGGTCTATTGTTCTGTCATGAACAGAAATACACCAATCTTATATGGCATGAGCTTTCTTTGGTCTAATTTAGGATGTCTGTTTTTAAACCTGAAAGCATCTTCTTGTTAGTCTGTTGGCCCTGTCACTGGCTGTCTTAAAAGTGATGGCAGCAAGACTAAAACATTCTGAGCCATCAGAACACTATGGGGTTTGATCACACTCTGAGTGCAGCGCTGTTAGAGTCTATTGAGGTAGAGGAAGTTGTAAACACCTGGTTTTCAAAGAAACCAAAAAAAAAGTCGAAATCCTAAGAGCTGTGCTCAAAGGTTTTTGTTTTTTCGTGATTCACTGTCAGGTATGACACGCGCAGTTATTTTCTCTCTCTCCACTGATTTCATTTATATTTTTATCCCTGTGTCTAAAATGAAATTTTCATTGTTCTTTTAAAACATGTCAGTGTTGCCCTTTGAAGCCAGAAGCCTCAGTTGCGTGCTGGTGACACTGCTGGATGTGCAGCAAGATCAAACTCCTTCGCCAGAGCCCAAGACGGAGAGAACAAGAGAATAAACGTGTGTCAGGCAGTTTACCTGCTCTCAAAGCTTTTTTTGTTTCCCCTGTGACCGTAAACTATGTTTGTAATAACATTTGGGATGGCAATGATCCATATATTATAAATAGATTATGAATATATTTGGCACTTATGCCAAATATATATAGTTTCTTTATATAGTTTCTTTATTTTTGTGTACAGGGCACTAAGGTTTTTGTTGAAGTGTATATCCTTCTGCTTCAAAGCTACAGCAACCAAGATGATTGCATAGAAAGGAAATGGTTTGAAAAATGATTCAAATTCAAAAATAATTCAAGCTTCCTTTATCTAGCTTTCTTTCTTTCTTTAAAACCAAAATAAGATGATTGCAGTTACTACCAATTAATGAACTGTCTACTAGAATTGTATACCAATATTGGAAACAATTATAGGACAATAACAAGATGGTGGCAATATATGTGTGTGTGTGTGTGTGTGTGTGTGTGTCTGTCTGTCTGTCTGTGTGTGTGTGTCTGTATGTGTGTGTGTGTGTGTGCGTGTGCATGTGTGCGTCTGTCTGTCTGTCTGTCTGTGCGTGTGTGTGCGTGTGTGTGTGCGTGTGTGTGTGCGTGTGCGTGACATGTGCATACACAGACCTACATGTGTGTTCTACAGGCTATGGAGGACGCCAGTGCAGCCAGAAGGTGCGGAATTCCCCTCCTGGAGATCACACACTCCAATTAACTCTTACTGCCTTCTCCTGTGATCAGAGAGAGAGACGGGGGAGGGGGAGTGGGGTGGGGAACAGGCCGAGAGGAGGAGGAAGGTTTGAAGTGCTGTAAATGGAAGCACTGACATCCCCGTGTACAACTGGGATGATTGATATGGTGGCTGACTGAGTTCAACCTTTTTGACTGGAAGCAACCCAATTCAAATCATTCTGGACCCCTCACTGAAATTGGATGTAAAGCCTACATAGACAAAATAACAGAGCTAATGCACACCCTAATACTTTTGTGTAAACAGTGAAAAGCCAGGTAAATTAAGATGGCTAATAAGCATAGAGCTCGTAATGCACCAAATAAGTTAAAATTGATCTGCCTACTCTGTTGTAATTGAGTAATTTCCTTTACAAGGCCATGATACTACTTGAAACCCCTTGGCAGCTCCTTTCGCGACAGAGTGCGGTGCACTAGTGCAGGCAGGCCTTTTGTGCACCACGAGGCGCTGATGTGCTTTCTGTTGCCATGCCAACCGACTTTCATCTTTCATCTTTCTTACCAGCTCATCCTACGCTTCAGATGAATTAGGTTTGTTACAAATTCTTTTGAAGTGTGGAGGTGACCCCCCATCCCAACCCCACTTCAGCGAAAACAAAACAAAAACACCGGAGCGGCTCCACATTGTAAGCCAATAATCTCGCTCCTTTCCCCTCCTTGGCCAGCCACTGGCATTATGGGCAGGAAATCTCCACTTCATTTCAATGTGGAATATTCTTCAGTGGCTCCATGGTCTCCATTCTCTCCTGGAGGTGCGCACGCTCTAGTGCGCCACACAATTCAATTCCATTATGGAGTCCCGGCTTTTACCAGGTGCACTGTGGGATGGTAATGATGTGCAATTACACTGATTCTGGGGCCAAAGGGGTCTGGGTGTGTGTGTGTGTGTGTGTGTGTGGGGGTGGAGTTCCTCCAGAACAAAGGTCTTAACCTGAGGAGATCTTCCAGGCTCATGCTCCCTCAGACGCTCCTGGAGATGCGGAGAGGCTTGTCTGTTGTGTCGCTCAGAGAGCGAGGGCACTGCTGAGGAAGAGCCGGGTGCAGGCATGGACAGCACTCTGCCTTTGAAGACTGCAAACCAAACAACTGCTAAAAACATTTCTTCCAAACCAATTTCATTTTCATGTTGGGTGCACTTCTAAAAATGCTTAGTACAAAGCAGAAAAATAAATCACAAACAACTTTTTTCAAAATGTTCTTGCAAACATCTCCTTCCTCAGTGTGCCTCTTGCTAGCAGGGTTGTGGATAGAGAAACGTACCAACTGCTGCAAACCTACAGTGTTCACAGCACTGTTATCCAGCCTTAAAATGACAAAGGCTGAAGAATGCCCCCTATTCCTCGTCTTGTGCACCTACTCGGGCTGCTTCTCTCCCTTTCCAGTCTGCCAATCACATGAAAGTTTCTCCAGCAGCTCCCCTCTCTGCCAGTCCCACAGCGAGACATCTATCGCCGGTGACATCAAGGTGTCTCTCAGCCAAGCATGGCCCTCTGAAGTTCAATCAACTACAGAGAGAGAGAGAGAGTAAAGAAATCAACAACACTGCAGAATAAAATGCTATCGAGGGTTTCCATTCTGACTGAAGTGTCAAGGTCCTGGTGGGCTGAGGATGTGGCGACAGCACTGGAGATGGTGAAGGTGGTGGTTGGGAGGAGGTGGAGGAGTGGGAGTCTGACTTTGACTTTGAAGGGAGGAAACAATGGGGGAGAATGCTGAGAGAAAACCTGGGGAATAAAAGTAGGCTTTCAGCCCATCTGAAGCACTGCACTCATAAAAATGGGAGGGAGAGTGAAAGTGAGAAAGAGGGGTGAAAAAATAATCCTACTCAAACTAGATAGAGGCCTGGACCGGTTATGAAATAAGCGAGTTGCTGTCTTCCGTGCGATAAAACACACAAAGTATTTCTACCTGTGAAATATTTACTTATTTTCATTCAATAAAGTTAACACTAGTTTTTCTCAAGGGTTTGTATTGCGTTCAGTACTGTATGTTGTGTGTGTGTGTTGTGTGAACTTAAAAACTGTGTCACTAGGACCTCCACACTAAATACATGCCCCTAATTAAAGTGTTCAGTCTCTCATTATACTTCAATTAGCATTTAAAAGAATAGCAACATATGGGTGCCAGGGTCAGCATTAAACAATAAAGTACACTGCCTGCCCACCCCCAACCCAACACAACGCATACATCAGATGTCAGGTACATATGCAGCAAAAACAGCAGTTTTTCAGATTGAGTAACACTGACTGCTGTGTAGATATATGGTTGACAGCTTTGGGGGAGATATGTGGAGCTCAGGTCAAGTCATTGGTGTTTATTGATTTATAATTCATACATCACAAGATTCAATGAATAATGTACTACATTGATGGCTTGGCTAAATACAGTACATATACCCTGCAGTAGAATGTTTATATTGATAATATTGATGGCATGGGAGTCATGATGTGTGCCTTAAAATGGAATTAAGCTTTATTGCTCACTTGAACAATTTTCTTGATATTAAATTGCAGTATTTCAGGCCTCCTCGTGTATAAATGACATTTAGATTGATATATTTGGGTTAAGCCCTCATGTGCTTTGCAGTTCTGAGGGGTCGGATTGGGTGACATTTGTACACAGGGAGTCTGCAAATAAGAAGTCCATGAAAAGCCATTATGCTACATGGCAAGACTGTACAGCACATTTGGTTAATTGCTGATTGGTCATGGTCCTGTAATATTTGCCTGTAATCTTGGAGTCCACACTGGAGCATGAAAAGAGATGAGAGTAGAGAGCAAAGATAAGATTAAACTAACTGAGCTCCTATAATGAGGATGCCACATCCCTCTCTCTCTCTCTCTCTCTCCTCTCTCTCTCTCTCTCTCTCTCTCCTCTCTCTCTCCCTCTCTTTCTCTGTGTGTGTGTGTAAGCCAGGTCCAGAGCTCACTCTTTACGCTTTATGTGTGTTACTACATGTAATTCTATGGACATACTATACACTCATGCTCATACCACAGTGTATGATGTGATATACATCTCGTGTTGTATCTATACTGCAGGTGCTGCTGTAAATAAATATCTCACATTTATTACAAACTTACTATATCCTGTTGTTTCTTTGTTTATGGGGTACACGGCATAATCCTGTTTAAATCAATTCAACAACACTGCTGTGGAACAATAAGGAACTGTTTATCCCCAGTCAACAACAACAACAAAATATGAACATGATGTTGAATAAAGGGCCAAATCAAAGGAGAGTTGCTGTACTATCAACATCTCCCTCCTTTCTAAGCATAAGCAAACTGATTTGTTCACTTCAAAGACACTGATAGGGTTTTAATTAAGAGCAATGCAGCACTCTGGAACAGATAAGCACCCCCACCCTCTCTTTTTGTCTCTCCCTCTCACTCTCTCACACACACACACACACACACACACACACACACACACACACACACACACACACACATCACACACAGTAACACACAGCATCATTAGAACATCTCACTCATACAACATAAAGGTAAATGCACCCACAGAGCCACACACAGACACACCACTCACACACATACACCAAAATACATTGCTGTGTGTGGTGTCCATAGACTGGTCAATAATTACATTTTCCACACACACCTATGAGATCATTAAAACATCATAGTCTTGCACTCCACATACATGTAGGATGTGCTCCCTGCAAAGTATTTAAACACACACACACACACACACACACACACACACACAGGGAGAGAGAGAGAGAGAGAGTGAGAGAAAAAAAGAGAGAGAGAGAGAGACAAGGTTGTGGCTTTAACCTTGATGGTGGACAAACATCAAAGCAATGCATTTTTTTTTGGGGTGGGTAACTTGATTTATTAAAATGCAAATTGAAACTTTGATGTGAAGCAGAGTAGACTGCCACGTGAATACACCCAATCAAAATTACTTTACAGCAAGCAAATATATATATACAGAAGCACACTCAACAAGAATGCAACTGTACTTTACTGCTACAGAACACTGACCTCCCTAGTCCACCTCTCACCTGACCTCACTGACCGAACGGGGTTTTTGCATTGCTTGTGTGACGAACTGTTATGGCCGAGAGGTGCCCGGTTGCGGAGGGCTGTGGTGTGTGCCGGTCCCGGAGGTGTGTCTCCCTCCCTGGCTGCGAGCGTGTGGAGTCGACTGACCAGACCGCACGCACAGGGCCCCTCTGCCACAGCCATCAATGAGAGGCAGGGAAGAGCAGCCGCTCCCTGAGGGGAGAAGCTGGATGTCAGAGAGATTAATTGTAGGCCTGGGCGGTACGGCACAGTGGGAGAAACACACACACACACGCACACAAACATGCATGCATAGTCCTACAGCCTATAGCTAAACCATTACACACATACATGGACACACTGCTTGGAGGCATACACCCACTGGTGGGAGTGCGGAGTGGAGCCCATCCATCAGCACGCCGGGTCCCAGATGAGCATCTCCAGCCCCAAGAGGAGCCGCTCCTTTGTCTGCAGGTAGCCTGGGCCTGGCACACTGCCCACTGCTCGCCTCTTTCATGGGCAAAATTATCTCCCTTCTGTGTGTGTCTGTCTGTGTGTGTGTGTGTGTGTGTGTGTGTGTGTGTGTGTCTGATTCATTCAGAGGTAGCTTCCATATCAGTTTTCTGGAACAGGGCCAGCCACCTGTGTCCCTCTCTCTCTCTCTCTCTCTCTCTCTCTCTCTCCACTGACTCATTCATTCACTCACTCTCAAACTGTGTGTGTGTGTGTGTTTCTGGGTGTGTATTGTATTGTTATGTTTGTGTGTGTGTCTCCATGTGTGTGTGTGTCTCGCCCTGTGTGTGTGTGTGTGTGTGTGTGTGTGTGTGTGTGTGTGTGTGTGTGTGTGTGTGTGTGTGTGTGTGTGTGTGTGTGTGGTGTGTGTGTGTAAGTTCTGTGAGCTCACTCTTTACGCTTATGTGTTCTACACATGTAATTCTATGGACATACTATACACTCATGCTCATACCACAGTGTATGATGTGATATACATCTCGTGTTGTATCTATACTGCAGGTGCTGCTGTAAATAAATATCTCACATTTATTACAAACTTACTATATCCTGTTGTTTCTTTGTTTATGGGGTACACGGCATAATCCTGTTTAAATCAATTCAACAACACTGCTGTGGAACAATAAGGAACTGTTTATCCCCAGTCAACAACAACAACAAAATATGCTGAACATGATGTTGAATAAAGGGCCAAATCAAAGGTGGAGAGTTGCTGTACTATCAACATCTCCCTCCTTTCTACATAAGCAAACTGATTTGTTCACTTCAAAGACACTGATAGGGGTTTTAATTAAGAGCAATGCAGCACTCTGGAACAGATAAGCACCCCCACCCCCTCTCTTTTTTTGTCTCTCCCCTCTCACTCTCACACACACACACACACACACACACACACACACACACACACACACACACACACACACACACACATCACACACAGTAACACACAGCATCATTAGAACATCTCACTCATACAACATAAAGGTAAATGCACCCACAGAGCCACACACAGACACACCACTCACACACATACACCAAAATACATTGCTGTGTGTGGTGTCCATAGACTGGTCAATAATTACATTTTCCACACACACCTATGAGATCATTAAAACATCATAGTCTTGCACTCCACATACATGTAGGATGTGCTCCCTGCAAAGTATTTAAACACACACACACACACACACACACACACACACACACACACTGAGGGAGAGAGAGAGAGAGAGTGAGAGAAAAAAAGAGAGAGAGAGAGAGACAAGGTTGTGGCTTTAACCTTGATGGTGGACAAACATCAAAGCAATGCATTTTTTTTTGGGGTGGGTAACTTGATTTATTAAAATGCAAATTGAAACTTTGATGTGAAGCAGAGTAGACTGCCACGTGAATACACCCAATCAAAATTACTTTACAGCAAGCAAATATATATATACAGAAGCACACTCAACAAGAATGCAACTGTACTTTACTGCTACAGAACACTGACCTCCCTAGTCCACCTCTCACCTGACCTCACTGACCGAACGGGGTTTTTGCATTGCTTGTGTGACGAACTGTTATGGCCGAGAGGTGCCCGGTTGCGGAGGGCTGTGGTGTGTGCCGGTCCCGGAGGTGTGTCTCCCTCCCTGGCTGCGAGCGTGTGGAGTCGACTGACCAGACCGCACGCACAGGGCCCCTCTGCCACAGCCATCAATGAGAGGCAGGGAAGAGCAGCCGCTCCCTGAGGGGAGAAGCTGGATGTCAGAGAGATTAATTGTAGGCCTGGGCGGTACGGCACAGTGGGAGAAACACACACACACACGCACACAAACATGCATGCATAGTCCTACAGCCTATAGCTAAACCATTACACACATACATGGACACACTGCTTGGAGGCATACACCCACTGGTGGGAGTGCGGAGTGGAGCCCATCCATCAGCACGCCGGGTCCCAGATGAGCATCTCCAGCCCCAAGAGGAGCCGCTCCTTTGTCTGCAGGTAGCCTGGGCCTGGCACACTGCCCACTGCTCGCCTCTTTCATGTGGGCAAGGGGAATTATCTCCCTTTCTCTGTGTGTGTCTGTCTGTGTGTGTGTGTGTGTGTGTGTGTGTGTGTGTGTGTCTGATTCATTCAGAGGTAGCTTCCATATCAGTTTTCTGGAACAGGGCCAGCCACCTGTGTCCCTCTCTCTCTCTCTCTCTCTCTCTCTCTCTCCCTCCCCACTGACTCATTCATTCACTCACTCTCAAACTGTGTGTGTCTGTGTGTTTTCTGGGTGTGTGTATTGTATTGTTATGTTTGTGTGTGTGTCTCCATGTGTGTGTGTCTCCGTGTGTGTGTGTGTGTGTGTGTGTGTGTGTGTGTGTGTGTGTGTGTGTGTGTGTGTGTGTGTGTGTGTGTGTGTGTGTGGTGTGTGTGTGTGCGGGTTGTAATGGGGTGTTGTGTGCTAGCTCCAGTACCAGCTCTAAAAGCAGTAGCACAAAGCCTGGAGGGCTGAAGAGATTAGGAGGAGCCCTTTAAGAGAACCGAAAGGAAAACAGGGGAATAACAGCCCCCCTCCATCTAATTACTGCCAGAGAGGGCCTGTGTGTGTGTGTGTGTGTGTGTGTGTGTGTGTGTGTGTGTGTGTGTGTGTGTGTGTGTGTGTGTGTGTGTGTGTGTGTGTGTGTGTGTGTGTCTGTATGGGGGGGCTACACGTGTGTGTCCTTGTGATTTGTTTTATTTTTGGTTGCACAATTAGCCAAATAGACAGAACAGATTCTAAAAGTACAACACCCTTTCCTTTCGAGAGGTGGTTTTCCCCACCTTCAAAGAGGACAAAGCTGACATGTATATATACCTTTAAGTGTTGCTTTGGAGATCCCCATCATCTCTCTAACTCAAATGCTTTCCTGTTTTCCAACTTTCCATTTCCACTGAACTATGAGATTGGGTGCATTTTCATGTCGTCCTTCACATTAGGCTTTGCCTAATTTCACCCTTGTGTAAATCATTATGCCTTTTTTTCTTTCTTTCTTTCTTTCTTTCATTTTTAGTTCTTCCGTTTCTTTCATTCTTTCAGCTGGCCATGAATAAGTTGGTAACTGATATAATTCAGCCATGTATATGGTAATCTCATGCTGCAAGTGATGTTCTTATATTTAACAGTAAATAGCTTGGGCAACTAGAAGGATCAACAGATATGTTTATTTCACATGTATGATGAGTCTATAAGAACAAGTGACTAACAAAACAGCTGGGAAAGTGCATAATGATGCTTAATTCAACTGACCTAGTAGTATCAGAGACACATTTTGTATACAGCTCCAAGCTCCACAGACATCGGCACACATCTTGAATCCTAAAACTACGTTGGGTTTACCCTCTAGCGGGTGTTATATTTCTTTAGTTGACAAGCATGAAAAGAAAATGAATATGAAAAAAGTTACTTCACACATCACACATGGCAGGAAAAGTAGGTTGATTTTACACAGAATATTTCACACTGAAGATTCACCTTAACTCTGAGGCTTGCTGCAGCTCCTGGTTTGGCTCCTTTGTTATGTGTGAGGTTTAGTGGTAACCACAGCAGAGATGGGGGGCCTATCGCCGGCATCTCCACCTGTCGCCCTGCCTCTGTTCTCCAGCTCCGCTCCCACAGCTGCAGGTGTGTTTGTGCGGCTGCCTCCGAGGGGGCCATCAGGGGCCACAGCTGGCCCTCTGGGCCTCTGATGCCTGCCGGCGCGCTGCTGCTGCTGAGGTCAGGCTGTCAGGGGAGGCGATGGAGTCTCAATGGACCCCCATGTCCCGCCTCACCCTCTCAGAGCCACTACACACGAGAGCCCAGCCTCTGTGGAGAGGCGCAAGCCTGGGACAAAGAGCGCTCATGCTCGCAGAGTTCAGTAGGCCCACCCCAAACACACCTATTGTTAGAGACTGAACACGTGTGCACAATCATGCATGCAGACATGTGGGCATGAGTGTGTGTGTGTGTGTGTGCATAGGTGTCTGGCTGTGTGATTACTGTGTGTGTGCATAGGTGCAACACATCTGATCTCAATTTGTGGTCTCTCATTTTTAAGAGTCAGTCAACATATCAAGTCAGATCTATGTATATATATATATATATATCTATCAATATATATATATATATCTATATATATATCAACACAACAAAGTTGAAGTAGCGGCAAAAGATGCATTATGAAAATTGAAATTATCGAGTGATTAATGATATGTGGCATCACTGCGTGACTTCAAAGCTAAAAACAGTATTGATTGCTGCCCAAAGTCACTCTCCTCCTCCCCGATAGAAATCTATGTAAGCGCAGTAACATGTCTTTGATGTGAGAATGTCTGGGTCTTACATCAGAGACAGGGTCAACAGCCCTCCAAAGCAAGCCTATTTACAGAAAGCCACAACAACATCTACAGCATGCACGCAGACGATAATTGGGGCAAATCCGCGTCTTTTTGATATTTTCCATTAACCAACCATACACTGATAACACCTAATGTTACATCCTGATATACTGCCTCAAACTGATCAATAAGTACATCTCCTTAAAAAAAGTACACAATATGATAAAAGCAAAAAGTGTGCACTTGAAAAAGTTTACAGATCCAAAACAGCCTCAAATACACAGCAATGGCCGCAACTAGAGGGCACGTTTCACAAACTCTTAAGTTTGTTCGGACTATCTGCGTCTGTCATCCAGGGCTGGCGCGCGTCGGCACATCAAAGGCCATATGAAGTGTGGCTGTCCAGACGGATAAGGTGGGTAAAGCACTCAGCGCTACTAAAGCCTCAGCTTACCTCCGTGGCCTTTATCTTCACAGCTTTTAAGCATCAGCTGCATCACCACCTTCTCTGAGTCATACAGGCCTGGCTTGGCGCGGTGAGGAAAATAAACTCATTACCAACACAGCTGCACAGCCCTCAGTCTGATCACATTGACTAGTTCTCTGAAGAAAAGAGAACTGAACTGAAGAAACCATTCCATGGTGTTGTGAGAACTGAACTGAAGAAATCATTCCATGGTGTTGTGTGAAAACTTATGTGAGTATGGATGGCAGATTGCGAGGTTAAAGCAGAACATGGGTTAAAACGACTGATTTCAGTTTGTATTCTGTCTGAAGACATGTCAACATCAAGCAAAAGGAGGTTAAATTAAATTAGTGAGTGAATATGATACAAGTTAAAACAAGCGGCTTGCGGAAGGTACAGACGAATCCCTGGGTGCAGACTGCATGGTGGAGAGTATTTTAGAGGCAGACGTTGAAACTCTGGGGCTTCCCCTGCTAGCATTGTGTCTGAACATGACTTCCCATGTCTTTGAATACTGTATTAATACATGGCTGAAGGGGTAATTCGGCACAGGCTGCAGATCCTGTGTAGTTTTCACACACAGATGGATTTTTTTTTTACTACTGTTCTAGTTAAACACACAGAGATTCACTGCACACACACACACACACACCTACCACACATGCATATGTGCATACGTGCACACAGACACACACACACACATACACAAACACACACACACACATACACACACACATTTAAAATATGTCTTTGATAAGGAGGGAGAATTGATTTATGAGCTGACTTTTATCATCGCTCCCTCATAACCCTTTGGCCCCCGAGCGCTCCCCTCTGTCTGAGTCATCAGGAGGAAAGAGAGAGGAAACCACCTGCTTTGATTTATGGAGAGCCCAAAACAGGAAGAGCAGTCTGGCCATCAGGGGCATGCTCACTGCTAGTGATAAGTCTGTGGTTAGCACAGACGCTTGTGAGCGCGTCCTTTTCATGCTGACGATGTGGGCGCAGGCTAGCGGAGGCTAGGATGGTTAGCGCTGACACTGAGGCGGGCTGATATGCACAGAGGACCCAGCAAAGCCCAGCTGCAGCATCTGTGGGATCTGCATTGGAAATGAGTTGGTGGTGAAGACACCCCTGGGCCACCAACACCCACCCCCTCTGCCACATCTCCAACCCTCCCCCATGCTCCCTTCATTGTTTCACGGCTATCTGTGCGCCCACTCGCCATGTTGCGGGGGCATGCGGCACAGAACACTGAGATCTCTGATCCTGCCACCGATAGATAGCGCACCACAGATTCCATTAAGCCTGAAATTAAAGCAGTCACATCAAAGCGGCGTGCAAAAACAGAGAAATGGGACGGGGAGCAGGAGAGAGCTCATTTGTGTGTCACCCGAATGGTACAGAAGCCAATTCTACACATCCAAATCAATAGAAATAAGGCACAGAGTCTCACAGCTCTGCCTCCAGGGCTTCAGCTACAGAGCGCATCTAGAATGTATTTTGTCTTCAAAGGCAAATGCTATAGGTGAAAAGTAGAACGGCTCAGTAAAAGAATAAATGAGCATGTGCACAGAGCACTCGTACGCTGCAGATGAGGTGCCATATGAACTGTGGTGGATGAAAAAGAAAATACCTAGAGATGTCCTGTTTTACTTCTGCAGTTGAACCATATGCATCCTTGGCCTGTCCCTTGATACAGTTGCATCTGACACTATATGATGGATTAATGTGTACGAGCTTAAATGGCTTCTTCTTACAGCTGTTTAACCTTTTGTCTTTTCAACTCTTCTCTTGCCATTTCCAATGCAGTGGGTTGATGTTAATCATGTACTGTTGCCACTTGTTGAAACCCTGTTGGTCTGAAAGGTATTTTTACAGTATATCAATGACCAATAGCTTTGTGTGTGCATGTCATCAGATTTTAACACATTGCACTGAATGCATTCAATTGGCAAGTGTTGCCATTATATATAGCAGATATAATATCATGTTTTGCAGTGTATGTCAGAAATAAGGAAATACATAAATAATGCTGACTCTCTGTTTTTGTCATTTGCATGAGTCCTTGTTGAGATCTGAAATCAAATAGGCTTGATCTCACCCGAGAGCTCTTTTTGGCGTTGCGCCTGTGTGTCTCCACAAGGTAAGTGGCTCCCACTCGGGAGCTTATTGTTTCATTGAGGCTATTTATTGTTGTGTCCAGGGTGGAAAATGTTTCCCATTCCCCTGGGTTTTGGGGATGTTTTATCATGACCAGCTTTCCCAGATGTTCCCCCTGATTTGAAATAGGAAACCAGTACGTGACTGTGCTGCGATTCCCTCGGACGCTCCATCAGCCTCTCCCATGGAATGCGCTCTTCCTTAGAGCGAGATGTCGGTAAGGATGCGCAAAAGCCCTCCAGGATGGCCGGCAGGATCCGAGGGGGAACAGGCGGGCGGCGCAGGGGGATGTCTTGTCTGGCCAGCCCCCGCAGCTGCCTGCCTGATTGCATCGCCACACAAGCATGTCTTCAAAGGCTCCCCCGCTGCCCAGTTTGACCAGATAAGACCAGTCAGGCCACGGTTCAGCTCCTGGACAGGAACACACAGAGGGGTCAACCGCAGTGCCACCGACTCCCCTGGACACAGAGATGCGTCAACCGGCCTCTTTCCAACAGAGCAGATTGGGCTAGT